>NC_089153.1:300000-510000 GCF_009819655.1 Sylvia atricapilla
CTTGCATCTTGTATTTGCTTCAGACCATGACATTCACCATAGAAGTTTTGCACTTTAAGATTGTTCCTTTGAAGCCTTTTCATTCCAAATATCCATTTTTGGCTTTTGGAATTAGTTTGGTTTCCAAAACCTGCCTGAGAAGATTATTTCCCTTTGCAACAGTTACCAGCCTTTAATATATCTGTGTATCATTGACTCTGTCATGACATGTGATACTTCTGTGCCTTTTTAAATGCGATGCACTCAGCTCATGCCTTAGGTACCTGGCTCTGTTCCCCCTCCACATTCCTTAGATCCCTCATCAGCCTTGCCTTGGAAAGTTTTGCACAAGGACCAGTTTCCACACTCCTTAAACAATTTATTCATTGCCTCCAAGGGCAGTAAGCTTCACTTTGAATCAGGCAAAACTGTACTACACTGCACTGTAATAAATATGCGATAGTATAACAAGGTTGTGTGGTGTATTTTAAGGAACTCTGGAACTACTAGTGACAGAGGGGTTGAATGCGAAAATACCATCCATCACATCTCATTGCCATGAAAAGCAGACTTGTATTTCAGCACTTCTGTTTGAAATGTATGAATGTCTCTCTCAAAGGTTTTTAGGTGTAAGTATGAATACTGCCAAATAAAAAATAAAGCTTTGTTGGGAGTTAGGTTTATTCCTTTTTCACTTTAAAGCATTTTTTTCCCATAAGTTACCAGGGAGATCAAGTGTTGGATACTTAAGAAGAGGTGGCTGAAATGCAGTTGGGGAGATTTTTCCTTTATCTGTTAGGGAGCGGGTAACTGCCTTCTCTGATAAGAAGCCAGCTGTTAAAAACCGGGTGAAGCAGTGTTGCTTATCAGATGGGGCAGTGTTGCTTATCTCTGTTCATTCATCCACTACCCCCATGGGGATATCTTCTGTTAATGGGCCATTAAAACTCACCAATGACATGACACATGACATAATACTACTGTAAGATGCTCTACGCGGCAAGGAGGAGCCAAACCAACTTCACCTAGATAAAAAGGAGCCACAAGTGTCACCAGACATCCAGTGTTCCCACAGAACTCCCAAAGGAAGACTGGACCCATCTCTGGACCCTTGGCTCCACAGGACCATCTCTGTTTCCAACAGGACCACATCTGGCACTCCAGGAGAGCTGACTTTGGACTGTTTCCAACACCCTGACCAACAGGGTGTCAGGTTGTATTTCTGACTCTGTCAGGGTTTTCTAGGATTTCTTGTTTGTTTGCTTGCTTGCTTATTCCTCTGTACTACAACATTTGTATTTTTTTAATATCCCTAGTAGAGAACTGCTATACCTATTCCCAAAATCTTTGCCTGACAGCCTTTTAATTGCAAATTTATAATAATTTGGAAAAGGGGAGAAGGGGGGCTTACATTCCAAGGGAAATTGCAATCTTCCCAGGCAGATACCTGTCTATCTAAACCAAGACAAGACTTTAAAATCAACATCTAATGTAGCCAAAGTTATAAGCAGCATTATGGAAAGAAGCTCCAATCTAAAGAAATATACAAAAAATAACTTCCTGTAGATCCACTGAAGCTGAAATTGGTATTCAGTTAATATGGTCCTTCTGCTGGGTGCGAAAAAGATGATGAGGATTTAGGAGAGAAGCTAAAAGGGATTGCTTTTGAACATGCTGTCCATAGATGGCCATCACCTCCCCCAGTATATCTCAGAACTCTGCACCATGGAAGATTTTAATAGGTTTTATTATTTCATCTTTAATTAAATTCCTACTGCATCCTTTTGTATGACCCCATTAGAGAAGAATTATATTGTTCTGCGTGAATTTTATTCATGGAATAAATTGGCCCCAAATTAATCTTTATCAGCAATTGAGAAAATACTGAGAACATTAAAGAAAATACTGAAAGAGCTGGAACTGACACATTTGCTTTAACAGAGCTATATTTAAAAAGGATGCACACACAAAGAATCCAAGGCATAATGAAGCCTCCTACACACGCCATGGAATAAAATATTTATACTGTATTCATGCTATTAATAAAATGACAGATCAGCCAGTGTCTGCTGCAACAAAACTCAGCTGAGAGCCTAGTTACTGTCTAAAGCTGTGTAAGAACTGAAGACCAGAGGCATATGGGCTAGCTTGGAAATCCCTATCCTGATTTAGCTGTTCAGTTGTGTACTTTCAAAAAGTCTCCCATGACATCTGGCACTGTCCTTTTCGTTTTGGTCTGCAGTGAAGGGCTGGGGAGCAGAGGGAAGGTCTGCAGCCCTGCTGTGCTGCTGCCATCTCCTGGTGGATCTCTGTGAGTGCTGGCGGGGGGCGCAGTTCTGCAGTGATTTCCTTGTTTACAGTTGTTGTTGAAGGTAATTCTAATACCATCAGGAATGGTTGGACTTGATCAGAGCAGAGCAATCTCAGGGGCTTTGCTGTCAGTTGCTGCCCTTGTCAGAGTGCTGCTGTGGTGCCAAACCAGTCATCTTCTCCTGTTTGGGCTTGGTCCAGTTTCCAAGGTTTAAAGAAAAAGATAAAAATCCAGGAGGTTTGTGTAGGGGCAAAACGATGGGTAGAAATGAGAGGAACACTTCATCTGCACTGTGAACAGACACTGGGGCCAAATCCTAGATGTGCTGTTATGGGTAGAAGGGTACAGGAAAATTTAACTAACAAATAGATAGATACTGCGTGGTGCTTTTCCTGATGCTGTCGTGATTCCCACTTTCTGATGCATATGTGAGTTCACTCTGAGATCTTTCCTTTTTTGCTGGGAACAAAAGGGAGGTATTGCTCACAAGTCAGGTGATGGCACTGGCATGAGCCATTTATCTGTATGGTCCCCAATGTTTCACCCAACACATTACCAGCCAGAGGCATGTTGATGCCCAGTTCTGCAACAGTTCGAACTTTATCCAGTGTCAGAGTATGCCAGGCACCCAGCCTTCCTCCTTGGACAGAGGAATATGGGCAGCAGTGCCCCCACTGCTCTGCATGTGCATAGCTGAATTGGATAGTGGTAGGTGGGTATTCGCCTCCCAGAACACTCCTGGGTTTCTTCGTTGACAGGAGTGGTTTCCTGCACGGTGGATTACTCAGGCTTGAAAAAGAACGACTGAAAATTATATTGAGAGCTTGTTAGAAATATGATCTATTGCTGTGAGAATGTTATGAGCAGGAAACACACAGCCTGCAGCTTTGTACTGTCAGCTTGCCCAGGCTGAATAAGTTTTGATTGGAGTTTATTGGAGTAGGTTCTCTTCTGTGTCTCTCTCACCCTGTCTCTCCCCAGTGACAGTTGGGCTGGTCAGAGAACAGCTGGGAAGTGCTCTAGGTTTAAAAAAAAATTCTCTTTTTTGTCTGAAAGAAAGAGGAAACCTCATGTAGCCTCCAGGAATTAGGGTGGAGAGCAACCAATAACTCAGTAACAGAAGCGTCATAAGGGGAAGGCAGAGTCTGTGGAAGCCCCTTGTTTGCTTTCCAGGGGTGGGAGGAGCCCCCTGATTGGACCTGTGTGCAGAGCAGGGGCATTTCTCTGCTCCACGTGGGATAGAGCAGAATTTAGACTTTACCTCTTGAATCCAAGCAGGAAGAGTCACAGAATTATAGAATGGTTTGGGTTGGAAGGGGACGTTGAAGGGCACGTAATTCCAGACTCCCTGCCGAGGGCAGGGATACCTCCCTCTGTCCCAGGCTGCTCCAAGCCCCAATGTCCAACCTGACTTTGGACACTTCCAGGGATCCAGGGGCAGCCACATCTTCTCTGGGCACCCTATGCCAGGGCCTGCCCACCCTTCCAGGGAAGATTTTTTTTCCTAATATATAATCTAAACCTAGTCTCAATTTGAACCTATTCCCCCTTTGCCCTGTAACTCCAGGCTTTCATGTCTTGCCCTATCTTTTGTGTAAGTTCCCTTCAGGCACTGGAAGGCCACAATTTGGTCTCTGAGGCCTTCTCTTTTCTAGGATGGCCAATTGCAATTCTTTAAGCCTTTCTTATAGGAAAGGTGCTGTGGAGAGTCTTGCTACAGAGTGGCTGCATAGAAAAGGCCACGATGCTATGCAGCTGGTTGGAATTTAGACATCAAGGTCGGAATGCAACAATAGGATGTACATCCTGCTTATGTGATAAGTTGTAGCTGCAAGATAAGGGAACTGAAGGACATGATAAGGAATTTGTGTTTGTTGCTAAGAGACATGTATGTAGTACTTAGGTAAGGATGCAGGCACCAATAAGAATGTTCGCTTTGTGCATATGTATGAGCTAATTACTGTCTGTATAAGTATGATGACTTTAGAGCAATAAATCGAGACCTGCTGACTATGATAGCATGAGGCTGGCCTCCCGCGACTCCGACAAGGTGCTCCATCCCTCGGAGGAATGGAGGATGTCTTGGCATGTCAAAGAGCTGGGCTGCTCTGAAATGCAGCTTTCTTAAAAAACAAGAAAAAAATATCCATTTCTGTGGAACATTTCTATTTTCTACAAAATAGATCTTTTAACAAGAAAAAGAAATTATATATATTTGTTAATTGGTTGTGTTGGTACATCAGCTGAGAGCAGCAACAAATGAGAAAAGAGGTACAAGTGAACTGGACTGTAAGAAATACCCTTTCCCAAACAGAAATAAAATTAATTTTCAACACTTATTGGCATCACCCAGTTTGTTTCATTTTTAGTAGGAGCATAGATTTTAAGCCTGACCAAAAAATAAGATTTAGTTACTTTCTATTTTTACCCTCTGTCCCAATCAATTTCCATCAGGTAGTGTTTCTTTCTTTTGCTTTCTATACTCAACCATTGTTTATTGCTCTGAATTATAATAACTTACATCTGGACTGCCCCAAAGGCGATTTGATTGCCATGGTAGTTGGATTTGATATTTCAGTAAATTCTTAACCTTCTCTCAGGAGTGTTTAGGCTCAATCAGAATTTCTGTAAGGGCTCTGAGATGCTCAAGTGAAGTTCAATAATGAAGAGAAAAGTATAAGATTTATTTTTGGATGAGGGTACCTGAGAAAAGCAGTGGATGTCAGTGTTGTTAATGATATTGATAAGGAATTGATACTTATAAAATATTCATAAATATTAATATATTGGAAACTCATGCAGAAAACAGCTTCACTCAGGCTTTTAGGGAAACCTTGCTACACAGCAAAGCTTTAGTGAAGTCATTAAGAAAACCATTTACAGGTTTCAAAAGAATCTGTGGGACCCAACCTGCTAGGAACAGCAACACAGGGTCCACTGTGCAGCTCAGAAGAGTCCCCTCTCATCACACAGACACAGCCTTGGACTCACAGCATCATCTCAGTGCTTAATGTAGCTGGACAAGAGTGTCCTGGGAGACAGCAACATAAAGCATCAGCTGAAGATAGATGTGCACAAATGGTTAAAAAACCAATAACTGAAACAGCAAGCTGGATTTCAGGCTTTCAGAGAAGTATTATTAATGCAGTCACTTAATAATTACAACAATAATGTAAGCTTTTAGTTTTACACACATCTATCTATCTATCTATCTATCTATCTATCTATCTATCTATCTATCTATCCATCTCTCTCTCTATCTATCTATCTATATGTCTATCTATCTATCATCTATCTTTCCAGGTTAGATTGTCCCAAAATGAGTTAAAAGAATGATGAATGTGGTATTTACTGTTGCACACAAAATTCTTAGTCATTGCAGACCAAGTAATCAAAATTTACCAGAACAAGCAGCCCTATTTTCAAAGGGATGCATGGGGTTTTTTTGTAATTCTGTGCATGTCTGGCTGCAAATCTAGGGAGCTAAGGGAAGGTAAGTAGGAAGGACAGACAAGTGTTTGCTAATGGCTCCTATTAGATGGCTCCAAATAAGGTCCTTCAGAGAATCTGTTCCTAACTGTCATGTCCAAGGACTTGGAAGCAATTTCAGTGTTTCTGGGTGCTTGTGGAAGTGTCTTTTGAGCCAGGCAAGTCAGCTGCATGCAGTGCTGCCCATGAGCATGCTGTGTCCTTGGTGCAGGTTGTTGGCTTTCCTCACCGACGACAGCCATAGGAGCAGCAGCTAACCTGCACTAAGGGCCGATGTTTAACATCTGCATGAGCCCTCAGGGCTGTGCAGCAGGAGGGAAAGGCTTTTGCTTCCCATAGACCGCTCAGACTTTATCTGATTTCCCTCTAACAAGCTGCTTCTTACAATATTTCAGATTTTACTAGGTTCCTGTAAATGTGCTTGCAGTGTGGGAAAACAAGCCACTTGAACAAATATCTAACCTTTTGTAACTGTATTCCAGTCCATAGTTAAATACAGAAATAGGGCATCTTTTTTAATGAAATTATTTTGCTTTGAGTTTTATGAAGTTCACTATCAGGGAAAAAACATTTGGACTTTTTCATCTATGTTGTTTAAGATCCCTCTAAAGCTGTAATTCTGTCTGAAAATTTTTAGTAGGTATCAAACAGATCTAGTGGATTTTGGCTGTGACAGAGAGGAAATGCTAAACAAAGTGGTTACTGTATATTCTGTTGCCGTAGAGACTGAAACATCTGTATCCATGCAGGCAAGTGATGCAGACACGGTAAGATTTGACTCCTTACATTCCTGTGTTCATCTGGCTGTCAATGGAAATGTTTTATGGTGCGAATATTCTGAGCTTCTTTAGCATTGAACTTATCTGGTTGTGTGGTATGTCTTGGACTAGGAGGGCTTTTTAATTAAAGTCTAACTCTGAAGTCAGGACTCTCCCTAAGAGAAGATGCTTTTACATAAATAATTTTTCAAGATGAACTTGGAGGGACTTGAAATGATTGTTGTACTGGTAATAATAGTTGGCTTTGTGAAGGCACTTGAGCATATGGGTCTCCTAGAAGACAACTTTGAAGGTAGGATATTAAGAAATAGAAAATATTTTATTCTGAAACTCAGTTGCTGCAGAGGCTTTTACTTTAATCTGTATGTGCATGTTCAGCATTTGAGTATCTGGGGAGCTTAAAGGTAGCTGAAATAATATTATATGCTTTCTTTAGGCAAATGAAATGTATTTAAATGTCTGTATAGTGTTGTAGCTCTCATTGCAACTCTGAAAATAAATGTGATGTAATCTTAAACTATTCTTTGTTTATGTTTAAGATTGTTTCAAGAACTTCAATACAGATATGTGTGCTTTAGTAAACTGCAGGTCACATCCCAAAGCTCTGAATGAAAGGTTTACATTTTAGTAAGTTTATCATTATATCCTCTCAATTTGTTCTAATTTCTAGAAATGTCATGGCTTATTTTAAGCTATTGGCTATTATTACAGAAAATCCAAAAACGTTACTCAACTTATTTGGATGAACGTTTCTGTCGTAATCAATTTAGCCTTCTTTCAGAATATTTATCTTTAACAGATCTGCTTGGGTTTGCTCTCTATTCTCATGTATGTTTTAGGAAAACTTTGCCAATTGAAATGTAAATGTGCTTTGTATAATATATAGTTTCAAGGAGCTGACTGCTAAAGAGACCTTAATTCTTGTTACCTCTCTGTTTTTATAAACAATGTAATTCTTGTAGAAACATACAAATATTAAATGTAAGCAGAAGGGATGAATTTTAGACAGTGAGTGCTATAAATCAAAGCATGCCTGTGCAGACAGTCTCTTTGTTTGATAGGGAGAGTAGATTTACAGAGTGCCTGAATATTCCTGAATATTGAACAGCTGCTTTTTTTAGAAACTTGAGAGTAATTTTTCATGGTAAGCAAGAAATACACAGTTGTTAAAATAGCTTTCAGCTACCACAGAGAGAGAACAATAATTTCTTTCTGCTTCAGAGCTCATGACAGCCTGGAAGAGGTGAGCTTGCTGGCCTTATATTAATTACCTAACAACTTCGGTACAAGATTTGAAGAATCTTGAAGATTAGCAGAAAGTACTGTAAATGGAGGGAAAAAGTTATAAAACTTTTGGTTCATTGACTGTGTGCTTTATTTTAGTTCTCATGCATATGTTTCCTTTTCCTACTTCCTGCTGTGAGCATTTTTCTTAACTTTTATGCTTGCATGAATTGAGAGGTATCTGGTGATGACTGATACAAAGCATTTTGAAGCTGGAGCAGTAATGCAGATTGCACAGGAAGTTCTTTGCCTAACAGCTCTAACTTTGCCAGGGCTATTGAAATGATCAAATTGTGCAAGCAAGACAGAGTGACATTAGAAAATCCATTTTTTTCTGGCTTTTGCAAGTCTTCAGATGCCTGTGTGCTCCTATCACAGAGAGGTGTTAGGTGGTACCTGATGTACAAGTAATTTCCAACTCTAGCAAAGTCTGCTAGGAATTGGTCCCTTTGGGCACTTAGATTTTTGGAATCTTTTTATTGTCTGCCTGAATGCATCTAAGGGCAGATTCTGTTTAACAACTTGGTTAATAAAGAACAGAGCATTGAAGAAGGAAGCTTTAGGAGAGGGAAATTCATGGGGTTGCATAGCTGTTCCTTCCCAGTGCCCAGTCTTCGGTGTACCTGTGAGCCGTACTCATATCATCAGGGGAAGTGGCACATTGCTGATTCCTAAGGAGAGAGAAAATTCAGGAATATTTGAATGATTCAGAGCAAATCATCATAACGTCTAGTTGTCTTTCTGATGAAATTTACATTAAAATACTGTGAATTATGCTGAAAAAGGGATGAGGTTAACTTCACATTAATATTTTAGAACTTTAGGTGAAGCTGTCATTCAGACTCTGCACTTTGAACCTGTACTCAGTTATGGCTTCATTACAGCTGCTTCTGTCATGTCCACCCTTTGTAAGAATACAGCATACACATACTTTGTGAGAGATCTGCTGCTCACTTTGCTGTAACAGTGAGATGAATGAGGTTGTCTCCTACTGACTGTTACAATAGGTTAGTTCTTAATACTTACATGTTGGTTGCTATACAGAGAAATTATACTTAATATTATAGTGAGAAAAAAATTGAGCTACTTTTAACTTCCATTATTTTTAATAGTATTGCATAATGCTATAGAATTTACAGAGCATGATGCTCCATAGGAATCTACACTGTCAGTACAGTGTAAATTCCACGAATGTGTTATTGTAAGAAGAAACAAATTTCTGTTGCCAGACTTCACTGAGCAAAGAGAAAACAGTTATTGAGTTAAACATGGAGCTGTAGAAAGGTGCGTGCTCAACCTCAACCACAGTATATGGAGTGCTAGCCAGCAATAGCTGGAACAGCTGGACCCTGCCTTGGGCCCAGATAACTCCTGGCTGTGCTTGCAGTTTCCCCAATCTGTTGTGGACTTTGTTTATACTGAACAGCTTACAAAAGTACATTGCTAACAAACTGTGTTTTGAAACCATTGTCATCATCATTCAAACTCACCAGTACTTTCTACAGAGGCTTTCAATGTGACTTACACATATAGAATATAAAATCCATACATTTTTAAGTGGAAGAAGAGGACTCAAATTACCATGGACAGAAACAGGCAAAACTTGAAATTCTGCACACTTCCAGCTAGTCATGACCAGCCAGTAATAAATGTGCTCTTTGGAAGATCACAGTCACTAAAAGGAGATGCTGGTGCTGGAGTTCGAGTCCTTGTCTCTTGCTGGCCTCTTGCTCTTACTCTAACATCTGTGGATACCTGGACAGGTGAGCCAGCTGAGTCTTTGTGCTGCTGAGAAAGGGTCTCTGTCTAAATGTCACATAGGGCACTCAAACTTATAAACTTTTTTGCAAAAGCATTAGCTCAAACTGTGTGTCAGTAACTGAGCAGAGCAGAGGACATCAGAGTCTTTCTAACTGTGCTTTTGTTTCTATCTAAAACTGGTTTTGAAAAACATACAAATATTCACAAAACCCCTGAAACACTCCTATGCCATTTCGTATCTTCTCCACTTCTACTAAAATTTGGTGGAGAACAATGTTCAACACTAGAGGTTCCTAGGGAAAACTGCTGGCTTTAGCTTCAGCCTGTGGTATACAAGGTGCAGGAAAAAGGGAGAGAGTGAAGTTTCTCGCAGAAGAAAAGCAAAATGATGAGACAATTCTCTTGACAACTACAATTCAAATGTTCATATGCACCTCATAGTCTTAGTTTGGTTTGAACACATGTATATTAATTCCCATCTTTTTGAGAGCTACTACCACGTAATCTTGAAATTTAACTTTCTGTTCCTCAAATATCTTATCTCCTTTTCCTTTTCCTCTTTTATTTTCTTGAAGTGCGTGCCTCGTTAAGTCTCAGACCTGGCTCACTTCCCATACCTTGCTTTGCCGTGGCTTGGCTGTTTAGCAGCACGCAGGTGTTGGACAGGGTTCCTCAGCAGGGCCAGTGGCAGAGCTCCCCGAGGTGGCGATGACACCACCACAGTGCACTGACTGCGAGTGGCCAGTGGGGCACAGCATGTCAACATGAGCAGGGCTTCCCACACTGCAGTGCCACTTCTACACAGCAAAACACAAGAGTGCTACTAGAAATACATGGTCACGGAACAGTTTGAAAGGCCTGAGTTTGTATTTTCTGGTGCCCACATTCAGAATTCTCCCTTTGCTACTCCCCTTTCTGGCCCACTTGTGACTGCATTTTATCTTTAAAAAAAATTGATCATGCCAGTGCCCTGAAATGAGCTCAGAGAGATGTCCTTGAGTGTAAAGGACTGGCTCTGGATAGACTGAGCCAAAACAGCAGCTTCCAGACTAACAATGAAGACAACCCTGTGTATGTGTTTACCTCTGCAAGCTAAAAGACATCTGCTGTCCTCGAGAAGGTGACAGAGTGGATTGGCTGCCACACACTTGCTGGCTGAAAGAAAGTCATTATCAGAAGTGCAATATTTTCTGTGTTCCCACAGCAGTCACAGCATGGCTGTGTACTGTGTACCTGTCTGCTCACAGGTGTTGGTCCTTGATGCACAATGACACGTGCCCACAACACACTCCACAGCATGCCTGCAAGAGAGCCTCCAGCTTGTGGTCAGCACGTCTGCTTTGGGCTGTACCAAGTTATCACAATTAATCTGGTACTGGACAGATTCAGCTGTCATTGATGGACATATTTTGGGCGTGTCTGCTTCAACGTGGTTTCAGGATGAATAAGTGCTCAGCTTCCTGTTCCAGCTTTGGAATTTTGACATTCCTGCATTTTCTGGGCTTTTTAAAGTGGCTGACGAACTCAATAGAAAGCATTTCTACCTACAGACAAGCTCTGGCCTACAAATCACTTCTGTGCATTCATATGAGCCACTAGGACTGTGCCACTTTTGTGAGCACAGAATAACCAAAGGGCAGGGACCTTCTGAACAGAAATAAGCTTGTTTGCTACTGTCTGGCATGGTTTTCTACATTCTAATGGTGACAGGACTGTGCAAGAGGTTTTCATCTCACTTCTTCAACATGGTGCTCAAACAGATGGAATGTCTTTTTCTCTACATACTGAATTTGTGCACAAAAGTAATGACTAGATCCATTTCCCTCCAAGCTTAACCTTGGCCATAAATTGTTGAAACTTTTACATGGAAAGGTTCTAAATCAGCAGGCTGTAAACTGTAAGCATCTGCTAGCAATGTGTGCTATTATGTACTGCTGTGCATGTAATAGGCTTCTGTCTTCATTCTGCCAGTGCTGACAGCCTCATCATAGTGATCATCTAATTCACACCTTAGAAGCCAGATAAGAGATCATCACAGGAGACTTGGTGGGTGTAATGAAGAATCAGGATCCTAATTTTTTCCCACTATGTTGCATGACTCTTATTTTGTAATATCAGTTGGATATTTTACATCTCTGCTTATCACCTACACTTGAAAAATCTTTCCACTGAAAGTGCTTGATGCTTTCCAGGTGAATATAATGCTGTACTTTTCTTGCATTCAGTATACTCCTCAGGCACACTACTTCAGATGTGGAAAGTGACAAAGTAGGATTCTGTCTTAGTGTATAATTCCTAATAAGCTGTCAACATGGAAAGGACAGGAAAGCAGGTTAGGACAGAAGAACATACCTGTTCTTTCAGGTGGGGAGGAGTATGCCCTAATTGTAGAATCATGGAATGGCAGAATCATTTGAATTGGAAGGGACCTTAAAGATCACCCAATTCCAAGCCTCCTGCCTATCCGCTAGATCAGGTTGCTCAAACTGGCTCCACAAGGTTATGAGACTTCTTTTCTCAGATAGGAACTGGTAGTGTTTGTGTCCCCAGGGAAATTGTATCAGTACAAACAAAGGTGAGCCCTGACTGTGGCTGCTTTGGTGGACGGAGCTGCTGTTTCTGCGTCAGTGATGGTGCATGGCCCCTGGCAGGGTGGTACACCATTCACAAATGGTGTTGCTGAAAATTCCTGCCAGGGGAATTAGATGCAAGACATGGTGACCCAATTGGAAGGTCTCTATTTACAGTTTCATCATCTCAGATCTTTGGAAGGTTAGGGGAGCTTCTGTGACCCCATGATTAGCACAGTACCCACTGTGGTGGACATAACCTCTCTCTGGCTCTCCCTGGACTCCACTTACAAACAAATCATAAATCCATATTGACAGGATGTCAATTTTATTTTTATACCTCAGAACCATCTAGCTTTGGGCTTGATATTTAATCCAAGTTTGCTGAACTATGAAGTGGAAAAACCTTTCTGCTTTAGTCCATGGTCTTCCGGTAAACACTTGCCCCACTTTCGTCCTAACTGGAATGCTTCTGTTCTTAAAATTGCTTTCTAGTTTAGTTGTCTTGGATTCAAAGGATTTTACCAGTTGTTGAAACTGTCCCTTTTTTGTCTTTTCTCCTGACCTCTGAATTGTTACTATTCTTAGGGAATTTCTTTTATTGTGTCATTTGAAAAATGGTAGAAAAATGAGAACTCAATTAACATCCCAACAATGTTGAGATGACCTAATTCTGACATGCTCTGAAAGGTGGGGTTTTTCCCTAGTTTATTCTTGTGAAAATTCTACTGTATAATATGCATATTTTAGGAGGGGGAAAAAGAAGAGATACTTCATAAAAATGTGATGCATCTTAATTTTCATTTATCGTATAGTTCAAAATATTGTCCTTTCTATAGCACATTTTTCAATTCTTTGAGTGCACACCAGCTCACATACAGTCACTAATTTGTAATGCCTTGGTTAATATACTCTGAATAGATATATTTCATTGAAAAAAATAGGGAAATAATGTTCTTGTACATCAGTGGTGATGTACTGTGGTTCTCTTAGAGGTCAGTGTTATACACCATAGGAGAATCTGAGCTGTCTTATGAGGGTGCAAGCTCATTGCCTTGTATGAACCAAAAAGCACAGGATGAAGAGTTAGCCCAGAAAAGAACACAGGAGGAGGGCCTCAAGGATCTCACTTCAGTTGGTGTCTTCCCACATGAAAAAATAAGAAAGGGAGCCTCCAGGAGTGAAAGAGTCTGAATAATAAGCACTTCTATAGCATCTCAACAGGTTAAAGAAGGCCTTGTGAATGGACAGGTCAAGGTTCAGTGGACCAAAGAGAAGGGATGACCAAAGGGGTCCTTCTGCATTCCGGTTTTTCCACAGCCAATTCTCAAGGGTCTCCCTATGTGAGACCACTGGTTATGCACAAGGCAGTCTGAGGCTTTCCTTTGGCAGAGAGGGATACATTGAAACTCAAGGGTTATCCAGTCTAGGACATCATGTGAGCTACTCTACCAGTCTGATATTACTTGATAACATACTAGAATGATAAAAGCAAATCATCATACAGTACTGGAATGGTGGAGACCCAAATCCCCCAGCCATGTGAACAATTAGCTGCTTCCTTTACCACAGCCTAAGATGGTTTTCACCTTTGTAAGTAAAAATAGCTCCAGTAATTGCTTTCTCTGGGTTTTTTTCAAAGAATATGAATGTGTCACTTGCTTCCAGTTCACCTAAGTTTGTTTCCTATCAGGATTATGTGCTAGCTTTTTTCTCCTTGTCAGGAGGAGCACTGGCTCTTGCTGACTATCTGCTCACCATCCTCTATCCTTTACTTACTGCCCAACACTTACTTTCCTCAAGTTTTCTGTTCTTTATAAAACTTGAGGATCCTATGTTGAGGGTCCCTGCAGACCAGAGGGTTTGAAGAACTGTGAGGTTCCTCAAGTTTCTCACACTTTTTTGTCCCTGAAAAGATGTTTGGGAAAAACCTGTGGTCAGTCCTGCTCAGAACAAGCCACCTAGCCCCTGCAACCATGCATCCTTCATAGACACACTGGGAATCAGCTGGCTGTATGAAGCTCCCTTCCACTTTTTTAAGGTTTCAGTAGCACTCTCTGCAGCTATTTGCACTTTTGCTTCTTGATTTTAAAAGCAACTTTTTGAGCTCAACTGCTTAGAACTCCCAGATGGGATTTTTAAATACAAAACAAAAAAGTTGAAAGGAGCTACCATTGATCTTGAGCAGAAGAGACAACTTGTGACACAACATGCACGTATTGTTGAAAAGAAAGAAAACAAATGTGATAAGACTTATAGGAGAAACTTGAGTAAGACCAGTGCAAATATCAGAGACAATGGTGTGGCCCAATAATGACGTCCTGAAAGCTTTTCTCTTATGTTATGATTACTCCTGGCCTCTCTCCTCTTCTGCCTTCATCCTGTATCTTGATTCTCCCACATCTATTCAGTGAGAAAGGAAATTGGTTCCAAAGTAAAAGCCTGAGTAATGAGCTAATAGGGCTGGCAGAAACCCAGAGCCTGCTTTCCTAGCTGTGGGATGACATTCCCCATGCCAGTAGGGACAGTCATCCACTTGTCTGTAGATATCTAACTGTGCTTGCAAAGGAAATTGTTTGTTTGGATATTGGTTTTACAGGCAGAGATGATGGGAATAGTCTTCAGATGTCTTACAGCTCTCCTCTTCTTAGTTTTTCTGCAGTCCTAGATCAGTTTCCTGGGTCCAAGTTCCATGGGACACTGGTGCTGACCCTGCAGATGGTTTTGAAGATCTCTCCTACACCGTCTTCAGGTTTCTCATTTTGTTTTCAATGGGGAGGCCAGTTCTGCCTATGAATGGGCTTCAGAGCAGTATCAGTGAGAAAAGCTTTTCTTCCTTGTCTCTCTTGGATATTTGGCCCAGCGATAATACTAAAGTGACAATAAGAATACTATTATAATAATAATATTGCTGGGCATCTGGTCAAAGAGCAGGTTAACAGGGTTACAGTGCATGCCCACAGCTGCTGTTTTATGGGAAGAGCTTTTGCTTAATGCAGTGTTCAAGCTATACTAATCTGTACATTAGTTACCCTTGTGAAAAGGGTTCCAAACTGCTTGGAAACTGACATTGCAAGCCTCAGAAAACCTTAAGGGTAGGCTGCTATAGGCTTCAGCAAAAACTTTAACAGTCCTTGGCTAAAAAAGCAGCATTTACTGTAGGTTGTAAAAGTAAACAGAAATGCAGCCAATCCAATTACTTTGGAATATCAAACATCTGAGTGCAAGATGAAGAAAGTTGTACATGAATGTCTGACAAGAAAACTATTGAACATAATAAATTTTGTGCCTCTCCCAAAATAGCTAGAGTTTTAAAAAGAATGTAGTGCAGCAGTACTCAATCAAGAACAAAAGTACCAGCCTGGTGCACATCAAACTTGGGACAGCTTTGAAAGTGAGAAAATAGCTTTGAACTGCAAGCCATGCCCTTGCACAAATGCACATGCATGCAAATTAGAAAGCAACCTCTCAGTAAAAGTAAAGTGATGTGACAGGACTCTCCCCTACAAACCAGGACAAAGGCAGTAGAAATAGAAAAGAGAGCTGGGAGGAATATCCAAGCACAGAGCCAGCACTCCAGCTGGCAAATGCAAACTGCAAGCCACTGGGCCCTGGCTGCAAGCTTGTTGTAAGTCCAGTATTCTTCTGGGGGGCATAGCTGCAGTCAGGCTTTTCTTCTTACTGCCTGATGACTCTTATAGTGACAGCTGCAGAGGAAGGAGCAGGAAACCTCAGTGGAAGAGAAATGGTAGGGTTAAAAAAAATCTCCCCCAACAGCAGTGAATTATTATTCTCGCTGGGAGTTTCTTTCCAGACCCTGCAACATGTGTTGTTTGTTAATAAATCAGGTTTGATTCCAGCAATGTATTGTAGCAAACATAATAGTTATTTTCACCTTTTTTCTTTAGTTATACAGAGTGGTGAGGTTTTCTTATTCAAGCCAAAGTGTTTGAGTAAATGCAATGCAATGCAAACTCAGAAGCTTTGCATTTCAGCTGTGTGATAGTGTAACCCCAGCCATCAAACAAGTCCATACAGCCTCTCTCTCACTCCTCCACCAGGAGAATCAGGGAGAGAATCAGAACGGTAAAAGCTGGAAAACTCCTGGGTTGAGACAAAGACAGTTTAAAAGGGAGGCCAGAAGTTGTGCACACAAGCAAAGCAAAACTGTTGTCCCTCTTCTTTGCTGGTCTTAAGCATACCAGGCTTTCCTTACTTCAAAGATAATATAAAGGCTTTTCTATGTTGGTATTCATCATAAATATCACCCGAAATAATGTTTAATGATACAATGCTGGCAGGAAAATTCGGTTCCAGTTATTCCAAATTAATTCCCAAATTTCTTAATCAATGATTTCTTAAAAAACAAGGTACATTTCAAAATATGCCTTAGCATACAACCAAAGGAGTTGTGCTTGGAAAGTGGGAGGATATTCATTGGATGGGAATAATTTCCAGGTGATCAGTCTATGATTCTGTGTGAACAGAATCCCCAAACCTTTAGCTTGAGAAGGGACGTGAGGACTGAGAGCTGTTGAGGTGTCTGGTTTGTAGGGAAAAGTCTAACACCAACCTATAAACTAAGTGCACATGAGATTAGGCTGGCAATCCATAGCAAGCTATCAGACTTTCTCTCATTATCAAGATCTAAATGAAAATGTTTGCTCTGGTATGTACTGCTAACATACAAAAACCACGCCATTCAAGACTTCTTCTTTTAAAAAATAAGGTACAGACAATGTCATTCAGTTATTCTTTATCTCTGAGAGAAGTCCAAATTTGGAGAAGTACATACTGCCAGCATAGACCTGTATTTACAGGGACCCACTTAGCTGAAACATACATTTTACTTTTTTTTCCCAGTGAAAGCCTGGCTTCCACACAGATACATTTGGCTTAAGTGTTCCTAGATAATGGGACTAAAGCATCTGTTGGTGTTAATGACAATTTCCCACAAGCTCTGGTGCCTGTCATCCCTTCTAATAATAAGTAAATTACTTATTAGTCCAAGAATTAATTCAAACAAAGAGGTGGTTCTTACAATAAAATTGATTCCAGCTACTCATCTGGCCAAGATCTGTAGTACATGCAGTATTGTGACACAATCTGGTCCTAAGTGAGGGAAACAAAATCTAAAAGCTTGGATTTTAGACTTGATATATGTTTAGTCATGTTAAATTTGTGTAGCGTAAACATAAAAGCTGGGATTATGCAAGCAGATAAGGGAATTCATCCATGTCAGTTCTATGTATTTTAATGAGATGGTAACTAAATCCTAAGTCATGCTGTCTTGGCAGGGTTCAATATCAGTGTGTAGAATACACAAGAATTTTGTAATGCTCACTATAAGCACCATGAATTGATTGGAAGGCTGCTCCTTGGCTGCATTTAATGCAAAAGGTGAGATATTTGGCTGAATTATTTTCTTTAGGTTTGTATGGTTTGGTTTGCTTTGGTGCTACAGCAGGTACTGTGGAAATTGCAATGCTGCCTGTAACACCAGTGGAGAATATATCAATCATGCACCTCTGTTATCACTGCCTTTTAGCTGGGGATGGGGAGGCTCATCCTGACATTTGAAAGAGAAATGGCTGTGCTCCAGCACCCAGCCTGGGAACTGTACAGCACTACAACTCTCTGTTCTGCTTTCCACACTCAGGGAGTTGGGTAACAGTTTTATAGTTTAACCCAGACCCAGAGACACTGCTTGAATCATTTCAGAAGCAGAAAAAAACTAATTTGTAAATTGATGTACTTTTTTTTAGATACAATTATCTAATAAAACACTTTAATAAAATACTGTTGCCCACAGGCTAAAGAAACAAACCATTTCAGGCAACTTGATGTGACTACTTGTAGCACAGAAAACACACAGAGGCCTCCCTTTGGATCCAAGTTTTCTAACAGCCTGATTTGTAAACAAGATTTGTATATTCACACAGTCCTAATATTTTGGCTGGCAGGAAATGCAGTCATCAAGCTGTGAATAGTTTTCCACACTTTCATGCTTCATTTCCAGAGAAAGACGCATGTGTGAGTGACTTGAGGGGAAGGAGCTGCTGAGGCATATAAATACCTCTGTTACAACTCTGCTGCTTGGAAGTGATCCTGTGTCTTGGTGCAGCTCTTCTGGGAGTGCTTTCTACAGGAAACAAATCTAAACAGGACATGCTCAGAGTTGTGTGGGTAGTAACAGAGCCTCCTGTGTGGAGTGAAGGTTGAACGTGAGCAAAGGTATTTTTACCAATAGGTAAGGCTTTATAAAGGGAAGGCCTTGTAACATGGCTCCAGGCTGTTACTTAGGCTAAGTAGAAGGGAGCTATGGGAGAGTGACTCAGCTGGCATAGGGATGGAGAGACTTGCTGCGTGACTGCCGCATGTCCACGTCATGGTGTGTGGTGCTTGGTTGACTTGGGATTGTTGTGCCTTTAAAATGATGTAAACCAATAACCAGCTAACTACTTTAAAAGGCTGGGGTTTTTGGCAATGAAGAGCACTCCTTTGCACCTGCCTGAGATCCCTGCATCACTCATTATTGCAACAGGGATATGGTGTGTGTGCTCCCCAATGTCATTAAAAGGACTGATCAGGTTTCCCACCTGATGGCTTTGCAACCACTGTACAGGACTGTCTGTATCTAAAAGTGTGTGATCACACATGGCTGGAGAGGTGCTGCTCTTTAATGGGAGCAGCTTTGGTTATTTGTGGACTTACTGCTGTAATAATGCATGGATGTGTCATTATCTGCTGTCATAATGGGATGTCTTCACTACTGCACTATCTGTATGTATGTTTTTATAAAAATGTGTTTCAAGGATTTCAGGGATGAGTTGTGATCCAGAGGGAAGCATTCTGCTGGGGTTTAAAGTGTGGAATTGGTGTTGGATCTTTTAAATTAAAATATTTATGCAGCAGAATGGTCAAACTCATTCATAAATATGACACGTTTAAGCAACTAGTTTTAGCCAAAAGGAGATTTTTGAAGTGACATATACCTAACACATTTCAATTGAGCTCATTTTAGAAGTTAAGGTATTTCACAAAACAGTAATAGTTGAGTCTTGGCAAGTGCTGAGGAAACCATGAGATAAATTTGGGGAGTATGAGGAAGAAACTCCCAGTCCAAGAAGCTGGAGAACTAGTCTGGTTTGGGGGCAAAATTCCTTCTTTTTGAAGTGAGATTTGAGTGTGGGTCCTTCTTTCCCAGGAGGATGTGTCACACCACAAGAGGTGCTCTGGTCCAGGTCTCTTTCAGATTGTTGTTGGGTTAACCATGTAATAGAGACAATTGTAATATTCACAAGGCCAAAGAGCATAAGATATCTTTAGGCAAGAGGATTCTAAACTTGGATTTAGAAACCTGAGGCACAGGAAAGCAGTTTAAACTTGGGTTTGTGTGTTCTTCATGAACAGCAGGATTCCTGGTCCCCAAATGTTGAAGAGGAACTCCAGGAAAGGCTTCATGGCAGTGAATGCCTGTTAGAGGGAAGGGCCTGTGTTACAGGAGGGTCCACAGGGCCTTCCCACCACCTTCCTGCTGCCTGCACGAAGTGCAGATCTTCCAAAGCCTCCAGACAGGCCTGTGCTGTGGAGAGCCTGGCCCATGATCAGGGTGGGACTTCCTTTAAGAACTTGCTCACTAAATTTAGGCAGTGCCTAATCCTGCTCTTTGCCATCACTAAACTGATATTCGAAATCACTTTGCATTGGGATTTTGCTGCCATTTGGGCTGTTTTACATGAAAGCCTGCGATTACAGAAAGATAATGTTTTGACACAGTGATAAAATCCAGGAAATTCACCATCAGTGGTGGTGTTTCTCTTCCTCTTGACTTTACTGCATGACAGTTCTTGTGTAGGCAGTAATTGAGTAGAAATGACAATAGCAGTTAAATTACAGCCGTCTGCTTTGGCAGAATGCTAAACTGCATTTTAACATTCCTTCAAGGAAATATGTCCCTTAAGAGTAAATATTTGTGTCTGAGTGATATGTGTTATAAAACTGCACAGATTGGAGAATCTGCTGTAAATGTCAACACCAAGAAGTGAGACTAGGATTTTTAATTTCCCTTGCAGGTTTTGCCATAAAAGAAGAATCCTGAATTCCATCTCTCTTCCTCCCTAGTTTTCATGCTTTCCCTGTTACAATATTTGCTCAGAAAATTGAAGTTTAGACAATGTTCTTTATGCAATTACTATCAATTGGTTAAATAGGCCATTTTGGCATTGAATTTTTCCCCAAGAAAGCCATTGGGGTTTTGTTTATGGTTCATTACTGTTTACAATTAGCTGGGTGGGAAAAAAATGAAAAATGCTGATTTATGTTTCATGCATGACAGCTCCCTATTTCTGGTTGCTCCATATTTGTGGTTTAAAGCCTGGTTTATTAATTAATAAGTAGAATTTCTCTGTGTCTTTGATCATTGATACAAGCACAAGAATACTGAATATTTAAAAGGAGTTTCCAGTTAATCTCTAGCACATGTGCTGTATCACAAGTCAAAGTATCACCTTAAAAGAACTATGCTCAGTGAATAAATACAAAAGAGGCTCACTCTCCTGCTTGGAGTGAATGTACTGCTGGTGAAAGTGATAGCTTTAACACTGATTTGGACTGATCAACTGTCAGGACAGACTATGAAATGTCTCCTAAAAAAGCTGCTGATTAAATTAAAACAAAATTATTAAAAAAATTTATCCATCTTAATAGCTAGACCTGGTTTCTGAAGTCCTGGACTTTTTGGAAATTTTATGGATTTTGATACCTCTTAAAGTCAAGTTATTTCATTAAAACAACTATGTTTGACTTACTACCTGGTTAGGGAAAAAAAAAAATCCCCTCAAAGCCAACAAACAAAACTGAAAAAATCAACTCTAGCTTCCAACAGTGCCAGCTCCTTTTAGTTTTTGGTGGTTTCTGAGCATCTACTTAATGTGAAAACTGCTCATATAGGCATTGGTTTCTCAGCCTGTCAGCATTTTGTCCCAGTTCACACACAGCAGGTGAATTTAGAGAGAAAACTGTTTGGGAAAAGAGACAGCAGTTCCTTTCTCATGCAACATTTTTCTGTTTTGTGTGTGCTGTGGGAAGCCTTGGAATCAGACTGGATTTACAGTCCTTTCCCGGGACTGTGGCACGAGCCCAGCCGAGCCGAGCCCGGCCCGAGGGGCAGCAGCGCTGACGGGGGGCATCGGGGCTGGGCTGAGCTGGGCTGGGCAGCCGGCAGCTCCTGCTGGGAGCCGGGCGGGGCCGGCAGCATCCCCGGGGCCGGGACAGCATCCCCGGGGCCGGGACAGCATCCCCGGGGCAGGGACAGCTCCTACACCTGCGCCGAGCACTCCCCTCATCAGCCTCAGCACCACTCATCTCCAGCTTCAGCTGCCGCCAGCAGAGCCGTGTGGAGGTGGAGGCCAGTTCACCAATGGCCAAGAAACAATTCCCATAACTCAGCCCACCTGTTCAGAGTTTAGTTGCAGCTGGTTCCATAAAACCTGGTAGATACATTCCAGGTTAATGAACAGCTGAGTTCAGCCTGTTTCGATGTGTGTTCTGAGGTACACCCATCCCTTTGCTGAATGCTAGTAAACATTGGCTAATATACTGTTAGTTTTACTTTTGGGATTCATTCACTATGTAGCACTTATGTTTGGAAAAAAATACATTTGTGTGAAGCATGGCCCCTTATGAGGACAAGCACTTGCTGTTGGATGAGCACCTGAGCTGAGAGGTGATGCTCAGGGGGCTGGGATACCTGGTCAGAACCCTTGAATGGTGTGGAGGAGCACTCAGGTGCGATAGAGCTGTTTCAGGTGTGTTTGTCTTGTTTATTCTCAAATAAAACCATTTCTTTAGTAGTCATTTCTCCAAATGTCTTTAGGCTAAAGATTTTAATGTGTGGCTTTCAAAACCTTTTTGGTTTTGAGGTATATTGAGTGCTTCTAAAACAGTTTTTTTGAATTGCCTTTTCTTTATTGCTCATTTAGTTGTAAATAGACTTTCTAATTGTTTTAGTCTAGCCAGACTTTGAGTGGTTCCCAAGGAGTTTGTGTAACTTCACAGGTGGATCAGGCTTGCAGAGAGCAGCAGTGCTTTGGAACTGAACTAAATACATTACTTGGTTTTGACTTCAGGAAATTTCTGGTGGACAATAGACATTACTTCAGACTAAATATTAGCAGCCTGCTCTGAGTGCACTATGGGAGGTCAGCTTGTTCTCTTCCCAAAGACTATAGCAGGAGATAAAGGCAGCACGAACTGAGTCATAAACTTAGGTGCATGGTTGTCTCTTGTGAAAGTAAACAAAAATTTATTTAGGGAAAAATTCTGTGGTAAAAATATTTTCTTTAATATTTTCTTAATCCTTAGAATTCTTTGGTTTTGTAAAATTAGCTACATGTTATATAAGACTGAGAATTTGAAGGAGAATAGAACAAGTCCTTTTTCTGTTTCTGTCTCTGCTCAAAATCTTTCATGGTCTCTCTTCTCCAGATTCTCCAAATCTTTTCTTTATTATATTTCCTATCAGGTTAAACCACAGCTGCCATGGTAATGCTGTTGAAAGACAGAAGGGAGCCTTCATTGACAATTTTCAAATGGAACTGATTCATTTAGATTAAAATAACAGAGAAGGTGGAATGACTTGGATTTTTACTTTTACTTTTTTTTCAGCTTAAATGGCTGCTGCTTAGGAATCAGAGAAATGCCTCTGGCAATGTGCTGAAAAAGGTTAAAAGCAAATTGAATGCATTTTGTTTAGCCTAACAATCTGGAGGTTTAGAAGATAAGTACTCAGTGTGAATGAACTGTGAAATGTCTTAGAGAATGAAGGTTTTGAGGAGAAATTACATGAAAAGTCCACCCAAAGTTCCATTTTAAAATAAAGCACAATGTTTATTCCTGCAGAGAATTCAGATCGCTTTACTGAACATGTCTTTTAAAGATATTTTAATGACAATTGACATCTGAACTCTCCCTTCCAGATGTGTAGGGGAAAACAATCTATTCTTGAGTTTTCCTTGCTGCAGATGTTATTACCCTTGAATATTCCTGGCCAAATGCCTTTCTAGAGTGATAGAAGGTTTTGGCACCTAGATAGTTGATCTGAGCTGAGGAAAGGTTTCCCACAGATGGCATTGCAAATGCTGCTGCAGAGTCATCACCAAGCAAACTTACTTTGTAGTTCCTTGGAGGGTGACAAGTACTCCTTATTGTCCTTATAGAGATGAATATAACATCATTCTTCTAGCCAAGGTGCATATGGCACAGAAACTGCAGGTAGATGGACTACTCGCTATGTGTCTTTGCATGAGTCTGAAAAGCATTTGTTTTAGGAAGTGTGTGAAATAAGTTGTATCAGGAAATGAATAGAAATTCTGGTAAATTATATGTGAACATAACAAAAAATGGTTCTCTTGAAGCACTGAGAGAGAGACTGATAAAGTTCAAGTGACTATCATGAATGAAAGTCACAAAATGTAAGTTGTCAAGTCTAACACCTTTCACAAGCCTAGCACCATGTAAGTATAATAGAAAATGAAATAATTCAGCTTTCACAAACATACAGTTGAATTCCTCTGAGTGTACTGTGGTCCACATGTGTTGTCAGAAATTCTTTAAAAGCATAAACTATAACAAAAAGGAAATTACAAAACGCAATAAACCCCAAGACAAGTGAAGCAAATGGAAGCATAATTCACCTCTTAGAAGGGTTATTAAAATTTTTATTTCAATGAATGAGTTTTTTCACTTTTATGCTTCCCATTCTCTCCCCTGTACCACTGAGGGGGAGCAAGGGAGCAGCTTCATGGGGCTGAGCTGCTTGCTGCAGTTAAGCCATGACAGCAGGAAACTACAAGCTTGATCAATTCCAAATTTAGCATTTTTACTTTTGTAATGTGGAGCACCTCTCAGAGCACACTAAGGATGTGGGAAAGTAGCACCTATAATTTTCTAGTGTGGCTTGTAGTTGAGCTGGGAAATGCACTGCATGCATCAATGCTTATTACGTATTGCCCAGTGCTATGGTTTCAGTTTGCATGTCTCGGCCAATGCACCATTTATGTTGTGGTTTCACATTTGCCAAATTTCGTTTACCAATTGGGAGATAGGATTTGGGGAGAAAAAGGTGAAACAGGCACAATTTAAAAATAAAAACAAATATATTTTATTAACATACACTAAAGAAAAGGAGAGAGAGAAAAAAATGAGACATTCAACACACCTTCCCCCCACCTCCTTCTGTTCACTTTCCCACTCAACACAGAGAGAGAACTATGACTTTTCAGTCAGTTGTTGTCAGGGTCTGCAAACATATGTGGGAGACCTGATGGTTCGTTTTAGGAATCTCAGACCACAAAAGACACAGCGGGGGACAACTCAGTTTATTCAACAAGAAAATGCACCTTTATTTAGTGCCACCAAAATGCGATAGTGGGGAGAGAAATAAAAAATAGTAAGAAAGATAGAAAAGAGGGGAAGGGGATTATAGCTACCAAAGTGGAGGGACGAGTTCTCGAGGCCGAGATGCCCATAGAAATTATCTTCTCCAGTGGAGTGATCACAAACGGGAGAGGCGGTCTCCAGGGTTTATATAGGTTGGTCAAGGTGGGAGACAAAGGAGGGGTGCAGAGCCAAAGCAGGAGCCACCTGTGTTGAGGCAAAGCAAGTGGCACAGAACCAGAGCAGGAGCCATCTGTGTTAAGGAAAAATGAGGAGCACAGAGCCAGAGTGGGAGCCACCCGTGTTGAGGTTGGGTGCTCAGGAACAGGCTGCACACCGTACATGTCCATACTCTGGTACGGACAGACCAGTTTAGGCAAGTAGCCTTGGCTCCAGTCCACTGTGACCACTTCCATTGTTCTTGCACTCCGTTCTCATGGAGATGCAGACCAGTCCTCTGGGACTTGACAAACATTCCACCTCAGCCAGGCCAGGGCTCCTTTCAGAGTCTGGGGTCTCAGTCCTCAATAATTGGAGACAGTCGTGAAGCATATCACATCCTTGGACAGACTCTGACAGTTGCCACCATTTAAACATGATCCTGCATCACCTTGGGAGAGGAGCCTCTCTAGAGTTATGGAGAACACACCACAAGAAAAGGTCTAGTGGCTCTCAGTGTTACAAATCTGCAACCACCCAGAATTTCTGCAGATTCTGTGCAGTCCCACCCATATAACAGTTTCCCAAGCTGTTTATGGGTTTCCACATGTTTGGGATATCATTTTAAGAATGCTTTTATAGTACAAAACAAGGATTCTCTTCTTCTATCTCTAAAAATCGCCTCTATCTCAAAAGACATAGAGACCTCCTTATTCTTTCCCAGGAGCAGAGGATATACTCTATTCAACTTTCTCAGTTAAAACCCATGTATATCAATATACACAACCCTTTGGCTAGAACTTGCACTCCCCCAAGCAGCATTAGGATACTACAAAAGCAGTCCATTTCTCCATAATTCACATCCAGAGAAGTCTGGTCAAAAATGTCCACTTCCTCCATCCCATCTTCCAATAGTCTTTCTCAGTTCTTTCACTGACTTTGTCTCAATGCTGTCTCTCTACATTTCAAATCACTCTGTCTTCCATGGAGGAGGGAAAAAGGGTTAAAGTCTTTGCCCAGAGTCTTTTTTCTCCTCTCCAGCAGACTCCTGGAACTTCAAGGCCACAGGTGACGGGGGAGGAAGGGGGAGAAGGAGCATGCTGAGGAACACTGATGGACGAAACCTCCTCCACCCCTGGTCAGATCTAAAGCAACTCAAACTTGGATCAGCTTCCTGGAGCTCCAGAGAAAAGTTCTCAAAAGTCTCTCCTCCTTCGGATCACTGGCTCTGGCAACCAAGGCCCAGAGCATGGCCACTGTGGTCCTGATGCAGGGCCAGACTGCTGGTCTGCAGTCCTCCTCCTCCTCTCCCCACCAGAGGGGCCGGGAGGGGACAGAGGGGACACAGCCAGCCCTGGCCACTGTCCCACAGGCAGGGCCTCCCCCGAGTCCTGGTAGACCTGGTCCCGGTGGGCCCAGCCCAAACTCCTGACTTACGAGGTGACGTTAGTTCCTTGCCAGCCGGAAAAGGAAAGGGCCAAGTCACCTGGGACTTGTGATTCAAGACTGTGTTTCCAGAGGTGTAGAAAACACTCTTATTCGTCAGCCAAGCTGTCAATCTATGCTAGAACTTCCTTAGGGAAAAAAACCTTTCACATTCATGCTAAACCACCACCAGGATGGGAGCACAAAACCCATGCTGTGTGTTTGTGACCTTCACCTGACAGAAATGCTTCCCTCTGATGCACCAATTTTTTGATCACTGTCTGTATGCTGCTGTTCCTGAGGGCTGTGACAAATGTGTGTGCACAGGGCCTGGCTCACTGCTGCTGGCTGTTCATTGATGACCATACCATGGGAACTGCTGGTTTCTGTTCCTACAGCAATTAACTAAAAGACCCTGTGATGCAGCAATGTAGTATCAGAAAAGCTGTGAAGGAAAACAGAGTTTTCAGTGAAGGAAGAGGGGAAGGAAAATGCCCAAATCCCATCAATTTTCTGTGCAGAGTGGGGGAGGATTGATTTCAGTGACCTGACAGCTGTCTTAAAATCTGTCCTGTATTTGCTTTAATGATTTGGTAAACATGTTTGGTTTTTTATGAAATTACTTCACCTGAATGAAAGTATCAAAGCTTCTTCCACATATAACGTACCAAATTGCTTAGTGATGGCAGGTATAGAAATCTCACAGGGAAAATATAAGAGCAAGGATAATGCAAGTAGCAGCCCTGGCTGGAGATGCAATACAGATGTGCACTTTGTGCCTGCTCTGAGGATAAATGAAAGATTTTTAATATCTAGAGCTTTTACTTCTCTTTTTTCTTAGCAGTTCCCTCAAAAGATGCAGCTCCCTTTGTTTAATGTATGTTTTATACAAACTTGATTCGAAGGCAAATCAAAGATTATTCTGCTGTAGCAGTGGATGGAAACATTCCAAAATCCCAAATCATCTGTTGTCAGAAGTAGCAAACAACCTGATTTCTCATTTCAGTGCTGCCAAAAAATTCAGCACTCAAATAATCATAGACCTCACGAAAATCGATAATACAATTATGCATGAAATAAAGCATGGCTTCTGTTCAAATAAGCCTGCTCATTTTTAGTATATTCTGATTCAGCAAATCTTTAATATGCAGTTAGCCTGCCTGGGAAGGTTGCTCATAGCAATGCATTGATGGCAAAAGTGCAGTGTTTTGAGACCAATGTTCTTGCTTGGTTTTTCCTTTATGACACAGAAAACAAAGAACTGTGGAAGGATCATGTAGGCAATAAAGAACTGAAGCTTCTAAAAATAAAAAAGCAAGTAAATTCAGCTCTGCGAGTCTGAGCTGTGCAATTGACAGCTGAGATCTGCAGAGAGAAACTGTAAGTCCTTGTTCCATCAGTTTGAAGCTGTAGCTATGGAATTTTACCCATAAAAACTCAGGTATAGATCAGCTTGATAAGATAAAGGGTCAGAAAAGAGATCACTCAAACTGTGGCTCCAGTGTTTCATTATAGCTGCTGGAACCCTTTATCTAGTACTTAGTAGATGAAAGCTTTTAATTTTACTCATGTCTTCACACCTGCTGGCAGTTTTAGCATCTTGTCTCATTTGGGGTTTTGTGCCTTTCTTGTGGCAAACTGAAGTCCATTCTCATTTAGTGACTGTTTTAGCAATAGTTCTGTACAGTGTGAAGATCAGTTCAAGAGTAATGAAGTTTTTTGTGTGAATAAGTGATTGTCAGGATTGATGTTTCAGCTGCTTGAAGACAAAAGTGACTTGTCTGATGTTGCTTGTGAAGTGAGTAGGCAAACTGGGAGCAAAACCTGTATCTAATATCTACATATATGGATCTATCTTTCTTTTCTCATTTTGTCTGTCATTTATTTTTCCTTCAGCAAAATCCAAACTAAAGCTTTTCAACCCGATCCTGTTAGGAAATCCAATCAGTGCTACAGCTTGCAGGGCACTATTATTGTGTTGACTTTTAATCATGCTACTGTGAGAGTGTTTTTCCTGAGCCCTGAGTGTTACAGAATAATTAACTTGAACATTCT
This sequence comes from Sylvia atricapilla, assembly GCF_009819655.1. Classification (NCBI taxonomy): domain Eukaryota; kingdom Metazoa; phylum Chordata; class Aves; order Passeriformes; family Sylviidae; genus Sylvia; species Sylvia atricapilla. Next base: position 328,251 of record NC_089153.1, read on the forward strand.
GAGGCAGAAAACTTTTCTTAAAAGAGAAAAAAAACTCTTCAAAGTATTGTGTATTTACTAGCTGCTTATGAGATGTGGTAAGACAAAAAGATAAGTGTGCTATCCAGCCTGGACAGATGAGCTCTTAATGGTGACTTACTTGTAGCAGTCCCCCCTCCATGAATGGAATAGATTGTCTTGTGTAAGAAAGTGCAAGCTGACTAATAAAATTAGCTGAAGGGCTCCAGAATGGAGCCTCCTTTGTAAAAGGACTGACCACAGCTTTCAAGGGTCTCTGAAGGTTTGCGTCATTTCTTCTTATGGCTGCGTCCTAGTTATGAAATGCTTTCTTTTAATTAAACCATCATTTGTCTAGTAAGTACCACTTTTACTTGGTTTTTAATTAGAGAAAAAGCTGTGCTGTGCATTGCTGAACATTCAAAGGATACCAGGTGAAGATTAAAGAACTGTACAAACAGAATGTTAAACTTGTGAATGTTCCTTCATTAGCCCCTTCCCCAGACCTCATTTCTACACTTGAGTTTTGCCCATGTCATAGTTGTCATTGCTATAATGTCTATTAACACTGCTGGGATGAAATAAGTATCAAAATTTTCATTTAAAATCCCCTTGTAAAATAGGAGTTGGGAGGAATAGGATGGATTGCAGAGGCAGAGAGATGGGGGAAAGGTCTGGAAAAGTCCTTTCTTGAAGAGTGACCTTGCCTTGCAGAGCACAGCAGAGCCTGAGGAATGCAAGGGCTGTCCTGGCTGTGCTGCCTCTGCTATTGCTGAGACTGAGTGTCCTGAGCCTGGGGAGGGAGGAGCTTCTGCCTTGCAGAACAGAGATTTTCACATTTGAACATTTTAAGTGTATAATTTGTCCCTCAATAGTTCCTTTTTCAAGACAGTAGAAGTTATTCCCTCTTTAAAGGGTAGAGAATAGAATTAATATATTGAATCACCAGAAACTTGGAGCAGATCATCTTAGATTGATCGGTTCATCAGGCAGAATCAGGGGCTACCAGAAGCCTGTGCTTGTCTCCTCAGTCTCTCAACTGAAACAAAAGGACACAAAGCCACTTGTGCCCTTACAGTTCATTTCCCCCATCCAAACTGCCTGGATTTAGCCACAAATTTTAGCTTTTCTTGATGCTACAAATGGACCAGTGTGACCTATGACTCACTGGGGGCAGGGAAGTTGGGGCAGCAAAAACCACTTGTATATGAGACTTAGGGATCTAAATGTGGGGCTGGGGAAGGTGAGAAAATCTTGGTGCTTTTGCAAAATTTTTTGCTGTGAAGTACTAATTTCTGCTGCCCTTTTCCATGAAGGGGTCTCTTCCCAGCCCCAAAACTCTGCTCTGGGCTTTTGTTTTAAATAATGAAAATTTGGTGGAAGGTTGTTGTGGTTTAAAAGCAAACCAAGTAAGAGGCTCTAAGTCAGAAATAAAATTTAATGAGAAGAAAAGGAAAATAAAATAGAATAAAATAAAATAAATACAGAAAGAAAAACCAGTGACAGAGTCAGAATACAACCTGATCAGGGTGATGGAAACAGTCCAGACGAGGTGGTCTTCTTGAAACAGAAATCTTGTAGAAAGGTCTGGTAGCTCCGGTCCTCTGGGAATCCAGTAGGAGAGGGCTGCTTCTACTGTCCCAAATCCCAGCTTATATCCAGGTGAGAATGCTTGGCTCTTCCCCATGGGCGGAGCATCTCACAATGGGATGATGAGTCATGGAAGAGAGCCTTAATGGCCCATTAAAGAGAGAGATAACTCCCAGAGGGAGTTATCTCTGAGTCATGCAAAAGGCATTGATGGGCCATTAACTGAAGATGGTGATAGAATACATCCTAAACTACAACCCAGGACAAAGGTTTTTTTAGCTAGCTGAAAGAGAGCTACGGCAATTTGCAGAAAACTGTTGTCATTACATGATTATATAAACTGTGTAGCTTTTCTGCTATTTTTAAATTTTGTTACCTTACTGAATTATTACAGGGACACTTAATCTGGTCTAAGCCAAGGCCTTTTTATTTAATATTGTTATAATCGTGTGTGCTGCCTAATTTTCCAATCAAAAAAAAACCCAACCAACCAACCAAAAAAAAAAAAAAAAAAAAAATTAAATATAGCAGCAATTTTAATTTGAACAGCTTAAAAGTTACACTAATCTGCTAATAGTAAATAATATATTTGTTCTAAAAATACATAATAATACATAAGCAAATTTACACTGCGGGATACATCCCATGGGGTACGGAGCAGGACTTGATCTCCTGTCCCCCGCATGAATAAGATGTTTCAAAATTAACCTTTTTGTACTGTGTGTCATCTCCCATCCCCTCCTATTTTTGATTCGTAAGATCTACATCACTGCCCTCATCAATGCCCGTTTCCGCCTCCACTGCGCATAGTCCACCATCCCCTTTTAGGAGGTCTCCCCACCCTCAGGGGTCATAGGGAGGAAGGCTCATTGTCTTGCTCCATGTCCTCCCAGTGACCCCTTTAATTGCTCATGTGTGTTAAGCCTATAGTGTATATATGAATACCTTTGCTGGAACACTGAGGCAATAAATCCAATATAAATTTAGCTACCATTATCTTAGTTTCTTCCTATGTTCTACTTTTTGCTGAACATCTGCAGGAGAAGAGGGGGGATCCATTTCAGTTTTTACTACTTATTTTATTATTTTAAAATACCGATTACTGTTTCAATTTTCTCAGCACGAATCATACCTATTTATCACAATATTATTACAAGTCCTTAAACCAAAGTATATGTAGATAAGTTTAGTATAAAACAGTGAACAAATTTTTTGAAGTTGTGAGTTACGAGAGTGTGTTTGAGAGATTTACATTGTTTTTTGTTTCTAAATGAGACATGGAAAATTGATAAAAATAAACACATCAAGCTGTTTTACTCTTAATTTGTTTCGAATGATTTATGGAAATGTGCCACTTCCCATACCACTGCATCAAACTGTCTTATAAAGTAGAAGTAAAGTAGTAGAACCACTTGATTAAAAAAAACCCAAAAACTCCATGATCTTTCCAGAGTGTTTATGGGCCTAAATAATGAGTGTCATTGTGCAAGGTAACTCATTGAGATGTTGAAGTCAGTAGAAGGTTGCTGGTTGATTCCAGCACGTTTTACATCTGACACTGCAACAGGCTTGATCTGATGGGTTGTGGAGTCTGTGCTGGAAGTAGCCCAAGCCTGTTGCCTCAAGCTTGCCTGCTTTTTACGATTTGCATTTGTTCTCACACAGCTTCAAATCAACTACGTATATTTTTAGAAATTATCTGTTATTTACATATTTCTCCTCTGGGAGGAGAGATATGATTGATGGTGATGTTCACCAACAAAGTCAAAGGGTTGGCTACCTGTGTAGCCAATCTTGGCCTGCATGTAAAACTGTATGTATAGAGTCAGAAAAAATAAAGTGAAGAGCTTTCCTACTTGACCTCCTGCTGCGTGCTTTGTCCTTTCATGTCCTTAACAGCGACAACTGGTGAACCTCCGTGGAAAAAGAACTCAGCCTCCTGTGTGTCTGAGGTAACAAGTGGTAAGAGATGATGACCTCTACCTATTCCTCGGATGGTGCCCTCGTGATGGACCTTTGGTTTGAGGTCCTGGAGAGGGAGGGAGACTCCGTTTGTATGGAGTTTTTGAGGTTGCTAACAACCTGGAAAAGGCTGGAAAGGGTGCTGCTCGGTACGCAGCTTCCTAGTTCTGGGGTTTCAGAGGATGGCTCCAGCCTGATGCTGTCTCCCAGGCTAGGTGCCAGAGGAGATAGTGGTGCCTCTTCTCCTGTTCCCGCACCGCGGACGCGCCGCTGGAGCGGAGGGGATTTAGCCCCTACCCCTGCTCACACGGTGCCGGCAGGAACACCGATTCCCGCCCCACGCAGGCGCAGGAGTGAGGAAAGCCTGTCCTCCCTCATGCCAGCAGCTGAGGAGGGCGCGGGGCCCGCGGACCGGACCCCGCCCGTACCCGCACCCCGCAGGCGTTGGAGTGCGGGGGATCTCAGGGCTTGCGGGAGCCCAGCGGGACCGGCGCTACCAGCGCCGCCGACTCCGGTGCCTCAGAGGCGGCAGCAGAAGGTCCCTTTGTTACCAATTTATGACCAAAAGCCAATTATGGTTTCCAATTGAAATTTTATTAATTACAGCAAGCAAAGCAAAAGCAGTTTCAGCGCTGGGCGACAGGTGGGCTCTTCGTCCCACAAACCCGCCGCGCCGATCCGGGGTCTCTGGTGTCCTCTTATACAGTTCTGTTCCTTGTCGACGTGACTGTCCTCGATGTACTCTGCGCATGTCCATCCTGTGTTGCTAGGGTCTTGATTAGCCTTTCCTCAGATGCAGTTAATCATCGCAATTAGCGTGTCCCTGAAAATGTTTATCTCAACAGGAAGGGGTCAGTAAAGTTATACAATTTATCTATCTCTTGATTTAGTGAGCAGACATTCTTTATCTATCTCCCTTCATCCTTGATTTAGTGAACGGACATACCTTACTTATCTCCCTTCACTCCTTCTAGTGAACAAATGTACTTTATTACATCTATATCCTATTACCCTTCTAGTGAATAAAACATCTATTTCCCTTCACCCTTCTAGTGAGCAAAGCATCTATATCCCTTCACCCAGATTTAGTGAACAAACACACTTTATCACAATCCCCCCTTTTTCTTTCAGGCTATTTTGTTTTGTTCATTAAATCGCTTTAGCTCTTGTCTGCTCCATCAAATAAACTTAACATGATAGTCATCTTAATTGTCAGCCTTAAACTAGTGGTCTCTCCTTTGTAATAACAGGTACGATTTTGGATAGGAGGGTCATTCCCACTCTTGGGGCATTTCCTGGACCATAACCTCTTGATTCCACTGATATCGGGGCGACCTCCTCCACAGTCTTTGTCTCCTCTGCCTCGCCCGTCGACTCGGTTGCTTCGAGCCACGGGGTGTACCATCTTCTCGGCAGCAAGAGTATTCTTCAGGAGGGGAGTTTTGCCCCCTTCGGGTTGTCTTTTGAATGTAAGTGTTCCAATTATGGTCTTTGACCTCTGGAACGTTACAATTGATGCTCTTTGCCCTTTTGCGGCACAGTCCTGCTATAATGTGCGCCACGAAAGGCACTGGTTCGTTTGAATGATAACAGTAAAGGTCCGGATTAACCCCTTCTGCAAAAATATTCCACCATTCATTAGATCCTAATATTAAGTTTCCAGTGGCCACCCTCTGGGCCAATGTCCAATTAGTTATTTCTCGTTGGAGAGACCAACAGGAATAACAAACTCCTTTTGGTGGGTACCCGTTATTACAATGGGTCCACCACCTGTCTTTACACACTAAGCATTGATAGCATACAAATGGATAACAGGTTCCCCTACAATATAAATCCGTACACTTTATTTGCACATCTTGTGCATATACATTCCCCTTATCATCCCTTCTAGCCCCAGGTAAATATTTTATTCTAAAGGTTCTATGCTTATGTTCCCTATCCATTAACCACTTCTCTTTTATTCCATAAGGTTAAACAATATATATATGTATCCTTTGTATGTTTCCCCAATGTCTGTATTTAAAAGATGTAGAAGTCAAGAGGACCAGAATCAGTCAGATTCAATCGGTGTCTTTCTCAAGTGGGGTTCCCCCCCCCTTTACGAGCCAGTTTAAGTTTCAAGTCTCCGGCTGGGCTCTTGACCTCCCACTCGTCCTTGGGTATAGGCCCTTTTATGCGGCTGGCATGAGTCCACCCTCTCTCTGCAGTTCGCACCGCTGTATTGGTGGTCAATAATACCAAGTACGGGCCATCCCACCGAGGTTGCAGAGTGGTTTCTTTCCACGTTTTTATAAGGATCCAATCTCCGGGCTTTACCTGGTGTAAGGTAATATCAAGAGGGGGACGCTGGATTAATTGTCCTTTTTTCCATAATTCTTGTCTGTATCTCATCAATTCATTAATATATGTTTGAATGATTTTGTCTGTAATTCCAGGGTGATCCTGTGGTATTCCAGCATCATAGGGCATTCCATATAACATCTCAAAAGGAGATATTCCTATATCAGCTCGAGGTTGGGCCCTAAGATTTAATAAGGCAAGGGGAATACACTTTATCCAAGAGAGCTTGGTTTCTATCGTTAACTTGGCTAATTGCTTCTTCAATTCCCCATTCATTCTTTCTACTCTTCCAGAACTTTGAGGATGCCAAGGGGTGTGTTCATCCCACCTTATTCCCAAAGCCTCAGCAAGGTTTTTGACTATCTTGGAGGTAAAGTGTGGTCCCTGATCAGAATCTATAACCTCAGTTACCCCGTACCTAGGTATTATTTGTTCCAACAAAATTTTAGACACCGTTTGCGCAGTTGCTCTAGTGGTAGGGAAAGCTTCAACATAATGGGTTAGGTGGTCTACTATAACTAGTACATATTTATATCTTCCTACTTTAGGGAATTCAGTAAAGTCTATTTGAATTTTAGAAAATGGTCTGGTAGCTAAAGGTCTCCCCCCCAATGGCAATTTTCTTTGTACTGATCTGTTAACTCTCAAGCAGGTGGGGCATCCCTGGGTAATGTGCTTAGCTAAGTCGTGCAGTCCGATACACATGTATTTGGTGGCAAAATGGTCTATCAAAGCCTGGCTTCCCCAGTGTGTTTGTTTATGTAACCTGGTTAGCACTCGAGTAGCTATTGATTTAGATAACACCTCTCGCCCATCTGCTAAGTGCCACTTCCCTTCTGCGTTCTTTGAAATACCCATCCGGGTCAATTTCTGTTCTTCTTGTGTCGTAAATAATAGGGCCGAGGAATCCTGTCTGGGCTCCTCTTGTTCTTTCTGAGTTACAATTAACTCTTTAAATGCTGCCTGTTTGGCCTCTTGATCAGCAGCGTTATTCCCTCTGGTTTTAAAATCCACTCCCCTTTGATGTCCTCTGAGATGTACCACTGCTACCCTTTTTGGCTTACGTAGAGCTACTAACACCTTCTTTATTAATTCTTGATGCACCAAATCTTTCCCCTGTGAGTTTACTAGCCCTCTTTCTTCCCAGATTTTTCCAAAAGTATGTATTATTCCATAGCTATATTTGGAGTCTGTGTATATTGTTCCTTCCTTCCCTTGTAATCTGTTTAGGGCCTGCAATACAGCATATAGTTCGCAGGCTTGGGCTGACCAGGTGCCACTCAGGGGTCCTGATTCTAACACTTTAAGGGTTTTCCCGTCTATCACAGCATATCCCGACTTCCTTTTGCCTTCCACTACTCTGGAGGACCCATCTACAAAAATCCTTTCTCCCTCTTCTAATTCTTCTTCCTCTAAGTCAGGCCTAATTTTTGTTTGTTCTTCTATAGTCTGGAGACAATTATGTACTAATTTTGTGTCATCTGGTTCCCCATACAAAAATTGTGCAGGATTTTGCAAGCTGGTAGTTTCTAAAGTCAGATTGGGGGCTTCTAGTAAGATACTTTCATACTTTAAGAGCCGAGTATCCGATATCCATTTCTCAGCCTTTTGTTGGAGTACATTCCTAACATTGTGGGGAGATAGTACTTTAAGATTGCTATTGAAAGTGATTTTTTTAGCTTCCCCTACCAGGAGGGCACATCCTACTATTGCCTGTAAGCAAGTGGGCCATCCCCGGCTCACAGGATCTAATAACTTTGACAAGTATCCCACCGGCTTCTTTTTCCCTGCCCAATCTTGGGTTAGGACCCCATAAGCTGTACCATTATCTATGTTGACAAACAGATAAAAGGGTCTTTTTAAGTCTGGTAGGCTTAGGACCGGAGCGTTAACGAGATCCTCCCGTAGCCTCTGTAGTTTTCCCTTATCTTCCTCACTCCATTTTAATAACCCGTCTGTGCTAAGTTTCTGGTACAGGAACTTTACCTTGCTACTATAGTTCTCAATCCATTGCCTACAGTACCCTACTAACCCCAGCAATTGTCTGATCTGCTTCTTATTCCCCGGAGTTGGTAAGGATAATATTCCTTTTATTCTTTCCGGATCTATCTTTTTTTCCCCCTTACTGATATAATGGCCCAAATATCTCACTTCTTCTTCTACAAACTGTAATTTCGTTTTTGATACTTTAAGTCCTTTCAATCCCAAAAAATTTAACAATTTAATGCTTTCTTTTCTGACTTTTTCTTCCTCTTTTCCTGCAATCAATAAATCATCCACATATTGGATTAATGTTATTTCAGGGTGGGGTTGATATTCTTGCAGGAGTTGCTCCAGGGCCTGCCCAAATAGATTGGGTGACTCCGTGAAGCCCTGGGGAAGAACTCGCCACCTTAATTGTTGTTTTCTATTGGTATCAGGATCCTCCCATTCAAAGGCAAAGTAATCTCTACATGATTCGTCCAGGGGGCAGGCCCAAAAGGCATCTTTTAGGTCAATCACACTATACCATAAATTATCAGGTCCCAGTTTGCTCAGTAGGGTATATGGATTCGCTACCACCGGGAACCGGGAAACCGTTCGCTTATTGATTTCCCTTAAATCATGGACTAGTCTGTATGTCCCATCCGGTTTTTTTACTGGTAAGATGGGAGTGTTAAATGGGGACATGCAGGGTTCTAGCAATCCCCTGTTTATTAATCTTTCTACTTCAGGCTTTAATCCTCTCCTACCTTCCAAGGATATAGGGTACTGTTTTAATTTTATCGGGATCTCAGGGTTTTTAATTTTGACCATAAAGGGAGGTATCTTTAATTGTCCTGCACTTTCAGGTGTATACCAAACTTCAGGATTTATTTCTTGTTCATCTTCTACTCTAAGAGGACAGAGTCTTATTTTCAGTTCTTTTCCCTTAACTTCCAAATTTATTCCCAATTCAATTATCAAGTCTCGTCCCAATAGATTAAATTCAGCTTCGGGTACTATCAAAAAATCCCCCACCCCCAGTTTGGATTCTGCTTCTATTAAAATGTCTTTAGCCACCCCGGCTTTGAACGGAATCCCACTCGCTCCCACAACGAGGGCTGTTTCCCGTGATGAATTACACCCGGGAGGCAGACTCTGTAAGGTGGACCTTTCAGCCCCCGAATCCACCAGAAACTCTACCTCCTTAGCTTGGGGACCTAGTTTTAATTTTATCAAGGGCTCTGGATGTTTCGGGGTCCCCAATATGTAGAGCCCCTGACTCCCCTAATCTTCTTTAAACATTTTTTCATCCTGTATCCTGACTCTGCAGTCTCTTTTAAAGTGTCCCCGTTTACCACAATAGAAGCAAGTCTTTTCTTCTTTCTTCTCTACCGGTCCCCCTTGCTTTGGGGGTGGTCTCCGGGTTCTCTCCCCCTTACCCTGCCTATCCGATTCTCTACTTTCCCTGACTGCAGCCACCATCATTCTAACTTGTCTCTTATGACCCTCTTCTTCCCTCCTAACATATACCCTCTGTGCTTCTCTTAATAGCTCATCCAAACCTCTATCTTGCCAATCTTCCAATTTTTCAAGTTTCTTCCGAATATCCTCCCATGATTTTGCTACAAAATGTGTTTTTAGTAATGCTTGTCCTAACGGTGTTTCAGGGTCTAGGCCCGAATACAACTGCAGATTTTTTCGTAATCTCTCCAGCCATTCCGTGGGGGTTTCATCTTTCTTTTGTCTTTCATTGAATGCTTTATTAATATTTTGGCCTCTTGGAACAGCCTCTCTAATACCCTGGATGATAATAGTCCTAAGGTCTTGCATGTGTCCTCTATGGTTTTGGTCTTGATGATTCCAGAGAGGATTCTGTAAGGGCCATTTGGTATCGGCTAAGGGCCCCTGGACATGCTGGGCGTCCCAAATGCGCATCCCAGCACGTCTGATCATATTCTTTTCCTCTGCGGTAAATAATATGTTCAGAATGGACTGCAACTCCTCCCATGTGTATATGTTAGGTCCTAGGAATTGATCCACTCTTTCTGCTACCCCTAAAGGGTCTTCCAGGATGTTTCCCATCTCTCTTTTAAAATCCCGTACGTCACCTGAGTTAAGAGGTACGGATATAAATCCCATCTGTGGTTGGGGACCCCCCATCGGCATTTCCCTTAAGGGAAATAGGTTATGTTGCCGGGTTTTGCTACGTGTTTGCGGTCCCTGCTCCAGTTCCTCCTGCTCACTTTGCTCGGGGTGAGGCGGAGGGGGAGCCAGTGGTGACGGGGGTATATAAGGTGGGGGTCCCATGGGAATTTCTTCCTCTTTTCGAGCCTTATGTTCCTTAGATCTTTTTTCCTCTGAAAGTTTGAAAATAGCGACCCCTGGTGTCGTCAGCCAAACTGCCGCATAGTCACTTTCCTCCTGACTGAAAGGGGTTTTGGAGTTCACCCAAAAGTTCAATAACTGCTGTACCCTATCATCAGCTGACCCATACATCGGCCAACACACATCTTTTGATATTTTCTGCCCTCCCCAAACCTTTACACAATAATGTATCATTTTAGACTTATCTTTCTCCCTTATCCCGGGATAATGTTCCCAATTCTCCAGCATGAATCCTAGCGGGGAGTTCCTAAGTACTGGAGGGGGCTTTATGGGTGGAGGGGGCTTGCTTTTCCCCTGTCCCATCTTCCGGAGTGCCTTCTTTTCACACGTATTCACTCGCTTCCCCTGGTTCGTGGCTCACGCCCTCGCGGGCAATGAGAAACGCACTACTGAGGGTCCGCTCTCACTTGGGAAATCCGGCTGCCGGTTTCCCTCTCACGCACACATCATACGTCACACTCCGGGATTCCCGACCCCGACCGAACGGATTCCCCTGCTCAACGGGCAGTACTCACGCGCTCCTGCGTCTTCGTCCGGACTCCTGTGCACAGAATTTATAGGGTCGACCGGTCTTTTCCCTGCCTTTGCTTTGAATTTCGGATCGTCGGTGGGAGTGGGGTGAAGACCGGGAGCCAAGGCCACCTATTATTGTAGGTGGGGCGCCTCCTCAAGCCCCTCACGAGTCCACCAGCATTCCCATCCGAGTCACGGCACCAAATTGTTACCAATTTATGACCAAAAGCCAATTATGGTTTCCAATTGAAATTTTATTAATTACAGCAAGCAAAGCAAAAGCAGTTTCAGCGCTGGGCGACAGGTGGGCTCTTCGTCCCACAAACCCGCCGCGCCGATCCGGGGTCTCTGGTGTCCTCTTATACAGTTCTGTTCCTTGTCGACGTGACTGTCCTCGATGTACTCTGCGCATGTCCATCCTGTGTTGCTAGGGTCTTGATTAGCCTTTCCTCAGATGCAGTTAATCATCGCAATTAGCGTGTCCCTGAAAATGTTTATCTCAACAGGAAGGGGTCAGTAAAGTTATACAATTTATCTATCTCTTGATTTAGTGAGCAGACATTCTTTATCTATCTCCCTTCATCCTTGATTTAGTGAACGGACATACCTTACTTATCTCCCTTCACTCCTTCTAGTGAACAAATGTACTTTATTACATCTATATCCTATTACCCTTCTAGTGAATAAAACATCTATTTCCCTTCACCCTTCTAGTGAGCAAAGCATCTATATCCCTTCACCCAGATTTAGTGAACAAACACACTTTATCACACCTTCCCCTCCCCGTGCATTCCCGGCGCGGGAAGCGCCAAGAGCGCCTTTGGACCGGGGAGGGGGGGCGGTCACAGTGGACTGCCCTCATTGTGGGATTTCCACGAGATATTCCGTGGAGGAGGACGCCGTGGGTTGGCGCCGTCCCGAGGGGCCGAGCGAAGCGGCCCCGGACTCGCGCGGCGGGGACCCGCAGTGCCCCCGCGGCTCTGGGCGACCAGCCAAGTCTGCCCGGGGGGGCACGGCCCCGGAGAGTGAGAGACCCGCCCCGCAGCAAACGGGCATGGCTTCTCCCCCGAATCCCCCCTGTCCTTGGAAGTGGCGCCGAAAGGCAAATCCCTCAAAGCGCCACGCTCTCCCCCCACGCCGAGCCAGAGCGGCTCCGCAGGGTTCACTTTTAAAGGAAGGGGACGACACAGCCGACGACAGGCCGGTGTTCACCCATGGCAAGGGGTCCCGGGATGCCGGGTCGCCTTCGGGTGGCCGTTGGATGCTGCCACCGTGTCAGGTGACGGTCCGGCCGCGGGATCGCGCGCGTTTTTGGGAGGATGTCCGATCCAAGGCTGATGCCGTGGGTAGCCGTGGTTCGGCACGGCGCCCCCTGAAGGGCAGGGATGAATTCCCCAGCTCTGCAGGTGCTGCAAGACAGGCACCTGCCTCTGTCCCCGTGTCCCCGTGGAGTCTAGGGGACAGAATTCGGAGGATGATTCCTCGACGGGCGGTCTGCGAGCTTTCCCTGTGCTTCGGGAAGCTGGTCACAAGAAACATACCTATTTGTCTTGGCAGACGTTGGTTGATCTCAGAGACAGGATTGGTAAATATGGTCTGGGGTCTCTGGAGATGATGCAGGTACTCCGGCTGATAGACACAGACGTGTTACCTCCTTATGACATTCAGTGCTTGGCTAAGGTTCCCTTTCAGCCGGTCGAATATGACCTATTTGAGTCCAAGTGGTCTCAAATGGCTGAAAAGACTGCAGCACAGAATCAGCTGGCTCGTCAAGATGACCCTAGGTATGAGGTCGGGCCAGAAGTGCTGCTGCTGATGTTAATAGGCAGGTCACCTGTGAGCCCCTGGTACTAGAACAGTGCCAGGCTGGCATGGCAGCATTAGTACAGAAAATGGAGTTGTCTGCACCAAAAGTCTTTTGCCACAATCCTTCAGGGGACTGACGAACCCTTTCTGCAATTCACAGGGAGGCTGATGGCTTCGGTTGAGTGACAGGTGGAGGATTTTAATACCAGAATGATGTCGCTCAAGCATCTGGCAAGGAGCAATTGTAATGCAGCGTGCAGGAGGATCACTGAGGCCCTTCCAGGCAATCCTTTACTCTTGCAAATGGCCGAGGCCTGTTCCAAACTGGGCACCACAGGTTCTAAGATGGCTGCCGTGGCTACCACCTTGCAACCAACCTGGAAGGGGCAGCAGGGTGGAAGGCAGAAACAGGCAAATGCTCAAAGCAAGAGGCAAAATTCTTTGAAATATTTTTGCAGCCCAAAAATAGTCAGAAGCCAGAGCAAGGACCTGCTGTCTTCACAGATGGTTCAGGAAGGACACGATGGGCCATTGTTGCTTGGAAGGATGGATCTGAGGGTCAAGTTTTGGAAGGTCATGAGGATGGGGCAGCCCAATTGGTTGAAATGAGGGCTGCCATCATGGCATTTCCAAAGTTTCCCAGGAACTTTTCAATTTAGTCACTGATTTTGGTTCTGTGGCTGACATGGCACAGCGGTTGGGTCATTCAGTTTTGAAGGGAGTCAGCAATGTTGCTTTGTTTCATTTGATGAAGACTCTGTGTTGTCCCCCTGAGGCCGGGTTCTTCAAAACAAAAACAGGGAATGCAGGGTGAAACCCTGCAAACAATTGGCAAAGGTTTTGTATGCCATCAAGCACCATAAGGTGCTGCAGGGTTCTCATAACCCTGTCAGGGTGAAAGCAGGAGACCGTGACTGAAATGAAGGTCAACAAGTGGAGGAACCACTGAGTGACGACTTGGATGTCAATGATCACTCCGACGGTCCTTCCACTTGAAGAAATTGAACATTGTTCATTTTCTTTTCTGTTTTTTTAATGATAAAAGGGTGAGATGTTGCCTCAAGTTTGCCTGCTTTTTACTATTTGAATTTGTTCTCATGCAGCTTCAAGGAAATTATGTATATTTTTAGAAATTATCTATTGTTTACATATTTCTCCTCTGGGAGGAGAAATATGATTGATGGTGATGTTCACCTGTGGAGGTGGGCGGAGCCCCGGCTGCTCTGCCCTGGAAGGAGCTAAGCTGAGGAGTCAAGGAAGAATTTCACAACTTCACCCTGAGCCCCTAGGACAAAAAGACAGGCCTCCTAGCTACAGCGACCTGTCTGGAGACCCACAAGCCCCCTCGGGATTTTATGTAGATCTGTTACAATTGATTAGTTCTGTACCCTTTTCCTCCCACCCTGGTGTCCCATAAAAACCCCTGAATTTCCTCTGATCGGCAGAGGTTCCTCGTCCCTGGACCCCTTTCGCTGGTACCCTCTCAATAAAGTACCACCTGCGGAAATTCCATAAGAGACCTCTCTCTCTCTCACCACGGCCGGCTAAAAGAGGGGCTAACTCACAAGGGCATGAGCTAAGAGCACTGAGCTGAAATCACTGAGCTGAAATCACTGAGCTGAAAAATCACTGCTCTGCCCGATGCTGAGAAGCCCCTCTACCCAGCTGAGGAGAGCCCCGACCCCCCAAGGAGCTGTTTCTAATGAGACATCCTTTGGGGTGGCTGTGGCTCTCTCAGTCCCAAGTGACGGACCCCATCCACCAACTAACATATTCACCTACGAGGTTGAAGAGGTGGCTACCTATGTAGCCAGTCTTGGCCTGCTTGTAAAACTGTATATATGGAGTCAGAAAAAATAAAGTGGGGAGCTTTCCTGCTTGACCTCCTGCTGCGTGCTTTGTCCTTTCGTGTACTTAACAGCGACACAAGCCTGACTCTAAACTGCCCTGCTGTAGTTAATCCTGCTCTGAACAGTGCTTTCCAGCATCTTCCTAACATCAGCTGGTCTCTGATATTTTTTAAGAAAAAAAGATGTTAATGTCTCAATCATACACTAAAAGAGGACATGAAATTGCAAAATTAAGTATTTAACAGAAGAAAGAGCACTTAAAGTGAATGTTATATTTTTCTTGGAATAATATAGGTTTTTCTGATATAGTCTGATGAAATAAGAAATGTAGGGATGACTTCATTATGCCAGCTGGTGGATGGGGTCCGCCGCTTGGGACTCAGAGAGCCACAGCCACCCCAAAGGATGTCTCGCTAGAAACTGCTCCTTGGGGGGTCAGGGCGCTCCTCAGCTGGGTAGAGGGGCTTCTCAGCATCGGGCAGAGCAGTGATTTTTCAGCTCAGTGATTTCAGCTTTCAGTGATTTCAGCTCAGTGCTCTTAGCTCATGCCCTTGTGAGTTAGCCCCTCTTTTAGCCGGCCGTGGTGAGAGAGAGAGAGGTCTCTTATGGAATTTCCGCAGGTGGTACTTTATTGAGAGGGTACCAGCGAAAGGGGTCCAGGGACGAGGAACCTCTGCCGACCAGAGGGAACCCAGGGGTTTTT
The DNA here is from genome assembly GCF_009819655.1 of Sylvia atricapilla. NCBI lineage: Eukaryota > Metazoa > Chordata > Aves > Passeriformes > Sylviidae > Sylvia > Sylvia atricapilla. The sequence continues at coordinate 343,362 of NC_089153.1, forward strand.
ATGGGACACCAGGGTGGGAGGAAAAGGGTACAGAACCAATCAATTGTAACAGATCTAGATAAAATCCCAAGGGGGCTTGTGGGTTCTCCAGACAGGTCGCCGTAGCTAGGAGGCCTGTCTTTTTGTCCTAGGGGCTCAGGGTGAAGTTGTGAAATTCTTCCTTGACTCCTCAGCTTAGCTCCTTCCAGGGCAGAGCAGCCGGGGCTCTGCCCACCTCCACACTTCATGATTGTTCTAGCAGGGCGAAAAGAAAGAACAAACTTCTGTTATTCTGTGTGCTGCCTATAATTGGGAATGAGATTTGCCCTCTCTGCATGCGACTAGTTTCCACTGAACACGTAGTAGAGATAGACATCCTGGTTTCAGCTGTCCTTGTTCATGATAGATTAACTGTTAGCCTAAAGCCTAAATTCGAATATTTTTCTTATTACTACATAATAACTTGGATTTACCATCTGTGAAATAAGACAGTCTTACTCCAGTTATCACTGGCTGGGGGAGCTCTTCTTTATCTTCTTTCACAGCTGGATGTAATGCATGTTCTTGCTGATAACATCAGCCAAGAGATCAAGCACAGAAATATCCTGGTTCAGACTTTCCCAGGTCGTGAGATTCTTTGCAAAACTTACCAGTGCCATCTTCAACAACATGGAAGATTTATGTTTACTACTGTAAAACTTCTAAAGCCAGACATAAGTTGAAGTGTACGTATAGGTTATGGTCCTCTCAGAGTTGGGCTTCTGTGGGCAGAGGCTCTCATATGATGGTGTTTGTAGCAGGTCTCTCACTTCTGGGCCTTCTGGCTTCAGTTGGAAACTCCCAACATTTATTCCCACTGTGCAGAGCTTAATAAGAAGCAATTACCTTCCTAAAGAAAGTGACATCTGTGCCCTCCCAGAGGTACAAGGGGAAAGGATGTTAATGTGCTCTTGAAAATACCCTGCACAGGAGTCATCTCTCAGTCATGCAGCATTCTGCTCCAGCTTACTGCTCATGGGAAATGTTATAGGCAAAATAGCCGAATTGTTTTATATAAAGAAATTTATTAAAGTCAATTCAGTTACAAAGAAATAAAAAGTCCACCACCAAACTAAATTAAAAAAAAAATTGAAGACACCAAGCCCGGGAGTTGGCACCTGGTGAACGAGGTCGGACCAGCGGACAGTCCTCCCCTTGTTCACAAGAAATTGCTGCTGGAGCTTAGATTTTTATACAGTTTTTGTGCCCTCAGGCTAGACCCAGGATGTAAATCTTTTCAGCCCGTCTGATATAGTGTTATCTTTTGCATTGCATAGTTATTTACTGAAGTCCTTTTGTCTTTCCCTCTGGGTGGGCGATGATGTCCAGGTGGCGTGGGTGTTTGGTCAGACAGCGATGATCGCTTCTTGTCTCGTTCCAAGAAAAAATGTTATTTCGCCCTGTGCCTTCAAGTGCAAATGAAGTCTCTCCCTGAGTTTTAGGTTTTCCAGTCTGAATCTTACAAAAGGGGTGCTTCATATATCTACTATATTTAATTTTCAGCACTTTATATAAAATATTATTACAAGCATGAATTAATTCTTAGCCTCCCTCATAACAGAATAAAAAGCCTAAATTCAAATATTTTCCTTGTTTGCCTCACAGTGAGCCTGGGTTTATTCCCTCTCACATGAATGTATGCATAAAAAGTCTGCACATCTGCACAGGAGTCTGGGCAGGTTTAGAGGAGGTAGAGGATCTTGAGGATTTCTAGACAAGCAAAACTGTTTCCTGAATTACTGGAATTATTTTATTTTATTTTTAAGATTCCTTGTCCTTCTCTCTGTCATGTAATGCACAAACTAGTCCTTCAGAGAATAATTTGAAAACAGTGACTATGTGTGACAAGAAGGTACAATGTGAAATGTATGGTACTTTTGTTTTCAGTTAATTAAAAACTTGAGATCTCTCTTTAATAATAAAGCTTCAAGTTTCTGTTCTTTGAAGCAGACAAATTTCTAATCAGGCATAATTACTGAGAAGATCTCCTTGGCTGGATCCATTAACTTTCCCTCCTTTTTTTTTTTTTTTTTTTCCTCTCCTTTTCCTCAGTCTTGGCATGAAGACAACAAAATATCTACCAAACCTCCAATAAGTACCTGAATGGCAGACATTTAATAGCTTTCTAATGTATCTGAGTGAACATTGTTAAATCTGCTGCACTGAGCTTTTCAGCTACAGCTGTTTTATTCTCTGTCTACATAGAACTTTAAAAAATTTGCTGTGCAAAAGAGGCATTACTTTCCAAGTACATGTTAATTAATTGTCCATTTGTATTGATGCTGGACATAATTTGTGAAAAATTCTTACAGAGTGCCTGTCCTTGAATGGTTTTCTGGGTAGACCACAAAATGCAAATGCCTCTTTATTGTTACAGATTTTCTTTCCTTGTGTCCATTTAAAATTACTGCTTTCTCCTGAGTAGTGAGAATTTATGTATTTGAAGTTACTCATGCAAAGCATTTTCCATGGGGACCTTACTCACAAATTCCCTGAGTAGCCTGAGGTTTGCTCTCCTCATGTCCAGAGCTGAGGTTTTTCTGACGCTTTCCCTCCTGTCACCAGAGATTTTAAACTTGATGGCTCTGTGCTTGTCATGGCCAAGACAGCCCCTGTCTCCGATCTGCTCATGAGATCCACTCCTATTGACAAGGAAGGCATCTTTCCCAGTCGGCTCCCTTAGGACCTGTTCCATAAAGTTGTCTTCCAGGTTTTTAGGAATCTTCTGGCCCAGATTGTACCAGCTCTGTGATGCTCTCAGTTAATTTCTGGACAATAAGTCAGAATAGTTTGTGGATTGTAATAAATGATCAGCCAATTTTATCAATAAAGAAATTTATTGAAAAATTGCAAAATGCAAGTCCAATAAAGCCACAGGCAAAGACCAACACCGAGCCTGGGGTCAGTACTGGGTGAAGCTCAGATCTGGCCTCTATCGCACCAAATCTCCCCGTTCACAAAGTCAGTCTTTGCAGGGTCAGTTTTTATACAGTTTTTTGACTGGACAGTGGGTTGCCTCCTCCTTTTGTCCTTCTTGTCTTCGTTGCATATTCATCTCTTTTCCTCCTTGCTGCCAGTCGGATGAACAGTTTTCCAGGCAGGGATGGACACTTGATTGCATTTACGGAAACCAGGCATTGGGATGCACGCCCAGGCCGATGTCAATAAGATGTCCATCAGGTGTTGATCACTGGGTCGTTGACAGTCCCATCTTTGGAGGAGACCCATCTCCTCTTGGAGCCACCCTTTTTTCTGTTGCAAATGGGTCACTTCCCCTGTTCCCGGCAACACCTTTATTTCTTGCACATGAATGATTTTATACCACATTTTACAATAAAACACGAATTAATTCCACAAAATATATCACATGGATGTTTGCTTGGGTAAAAGCAAAGGGTCTCAAGTGCTGCCTGTAAGGTTGAACAAGCTGCAGTCTGCCGTGATTTGCTCAGTGTTGAGTCCAAGTGTGCTCCCTGTTCAGCAGAATTTCAAATGGGTTTATGAAAATTACTCCTTGAAATGAAATCCTGCTGGGAGAACCTGCTGCTGGCCTGTGCTCTGTTTTTGTGTGTGGCTGGTGTCACCTGCAGAGGAAACAGAATTGCTTGTGATGGGTAACTGCAGATTTAGACAAAAAGTACCTGATGTTAGGCTATACTCCTCGTATCTACGGAAGTATTTGCATTTAGATAAATGCTTTAGATCCATCCTGGGTTTTGAGCTGCTTATTAAGGGAATTTTTAACTTTGTCTTTGAAATGCATTTTCCCTCAAGGTTGGTTCAGTAAATTGACACATTTCTTGAAACAAAGGCAGGCATCTCTAGACAGGATTAGGCAATTAGCAACATAGGTTTGGCTGGCACATGTGGCATGGATAAACTGGTTTTTCTGATGTTTCTCTTCTTTTTAGTCTTGGTTTATCATTCAGTTTTCACTGTTTCCTTCTTTCTTTTGTCTTGGTTTTTTCTCCCTTTGTGTGTTCTTCTGCCTCATGTTCTGGGGCTTTCTAAAGGGTAAGACCTCTCAACAATGAACAAGGAATAATGAAGTTTTCAAATCAGTGATTTTGAACCAAAGGAAAATATATTTTAGTGAATAAATCATTGAAAACAGTATTAAACAGTATTTTAATTAGAAGGAAAACAAAAACAAAAACAAAAACAAAAACAAAAACAAAAACAAAAACAAAAACAAAAACAAAAAAACCCCACACGAAGATGTTTATAAATCTGAGCCTGAATAATTTGAACTTAGGGGTCCAGAAAGAAGGCAGAGTACGAAACTAAACTGCTTCAAAAACTCAGGAAAAAAGACTCAGACCTTACCTTTGTCCCTGGTTTCCTTCAGGGAAACACTCTTTTTCTTTCTTTCATTTTTTCTTACTAGAATTTTCTTTATAAAATATTCAAAAAATGTATGTGAAAGTTTTGTAGTAGTAGTAGTAGTAGTAATGTCCTGCATGGTATTTACCTATGACAAATTTCTACCAAAATAATTTGCTCATTTGCTTTCTATTGCTGCTGTTTTCTTATTACACAGGTTGTGTGACACTTTCTCCCCTTTGCTAATAATTTGGTAAATTTCATTGCACTGCACGATTTAAACATCATTTAAGCAATGTAGTTAATCATCTAGAATCGGAAAAAAATATCTGCAGACATACTACAAAAGTGCAGTTCTCAGGAATTAGTTCCATTTTGCTATACCTGGGAAATGGAGATCTTTGCTTCTCAAGAAATAATGCAACGCTGTTAGAAGCCTCGATTGCAGTGTCGGTTCCTCAAGCATCTAGTGAATGCTTCCTGCTGATCACATAGATGTTAAAACAGATTTTATGGCTTGATTCATAAGCAGAAACTGAAGCAAAACTAGCTTATGAGTTTTTTCCCTTCTTTAATCCTAAGAAGGAAAGGAGGCAGAGAGATGAACAGATAGCTTAGAAAAAAATTGCTGTAAAAGGGAACTTGGCATGCTTTCTCTGTAAGTGGTTTTCAGGCAAAACTAAAGAGCTGCTACTCTGGCACTCCTTGAATACATCAAGCTTTAATATCTGAGCTAAGACCCAGCAACAGGTAAATAAAAAGGTGTGACTGAAGGGTTCCTGTAACTGCCCTTTGCCTTTGCTGATTTTTCTTGTGTATTGAGCACATGCTCTGTTGGTAGAGCAGGGTCTTGGAGGAGTTTTCTAAGATGCCTCGAAACAGTGCATCCTGAATATTTGGATTCACAAGGCTTACTCTGCATGGAGATTTATGGTGCCAGGCCTTGCCTTGATCTGAGCCAGTTCATCACTAGTTTAATATTATTGTTCAGACTATTACTTAAAATTACCCATCTTCTGTGTGATGGCAGGAGGCTCTGGGCAAATCTGCTACCTGAGTCCCTCCAGCTTTCCTTGGTTGTGCAATGTGGATCAGCTCTGGAGAGTGCTTGAGACTGCAGCAGTTGCAGTAGATGTGTCTTGCTGGGTCTTACCTCTCCCACCTTTTTCTGCAATTACAATTAGCTGGAAAGCAGAGGCTGGGAGGAGAAGTTAATGTAATGAAAGCATAGAACTTCTAAAAAATTATGTCTAAGATAATTGGTTAATTATAGAAACTTGTTAATTCTCCGTTACTGGAACTACCTTCCCCTGATGGCATTTTTGGTAAACTGATTTCTTTATTAAAATGGAAATGCTGGTATGTGCCTTTCCTAAGTCACAGCAAACCAACAAGATAATGTGCCCAGGAGCTGATGTCTTACTGAGCACCATTACATAAAGGGGACCCCAGACTGGGACCTCTCTGGAATGCAGTGAGCTGAATATATATTTATTTCCTATCTGTTGGTAGTGCAGACCAGAACTATTTTTCAAGGAACTTGCTTTAAAATTATGCTGATGAGACCTGGGGGAGGGATCTAGTTTTATCCCAAATGACTTCCAGGAAGACAAGTGTCCTTGTCAGCATGCAAGGAAATTGGGAGTGAGTTGTTGAGCTCTCAGAGGCTAAAATTTATATGAAGAGGTTGTTAATATTTTGTGACATATAGTTATTGTCTAGAGCTAAGGCTTACACTGATACCAATGCTTGTTTCATGGCTTCAGTTTGCCCTGTTGTGTGTTTCACACTGAACTTTGCTCTGTGAGTGCCCCATGCTGTAACGTCCAGTGTTGCACAGCACTGAGCACACTGGTGGGGAGAGCGCTCCGAGGCAGCACCGTTACCTGCTAGGAGAGGGGAGCAGAAGCTCAGGGCAGGGCAGGTGGGCCCGTGCACACACCAACACATTTTGGTGTCTGTGACTTGGCTGTGGTTTCATAACTTCTCCCCAGCACAGCAACCAGGTTTCTGAAGGCTTGGGCTCACATACATCTTTTCCATCTCGTTTTGTGACTCCCTGTGGCATGTTACGAACAAAAAAGGGCTGACATGACCATCTATTAGTTACTGCTTCAGAAAAGTAACAATATTTGTGTGAGTCACCTAGCAGTAACTGAGGAGTACTATAACAGTGGTGACACAGAAACACCTCAGCTGGGCAAGAACAGTGACAGAAAAAAGACAGTTCCAGTATCCAAGTGATGTTGACTGAGATATGCCCAAGAAAAGAGTAAAAGTGATAGAAAGAAAGAAAAAAAGGTGACCAGCAAAGCCAAATTATTAGGTGTTTTATGGATAGTCAGGCAGAATACAGGTGTGCAAAAAAGGACTTCCCATACTTCCTATCCACATCAGATATTGCTAGTTTTGTGTGTCTGATACAGAGTGCGGTAAGTTGATCCTGCTTTGCTGCTGCATGGATATGTAGGTGGGACTCTGAATCCTTTCTCTCCAGCACACTAATCAAGAACTGGGTTGGAGAAATTGGTCACATGAAGGCTCCAGCTCAGTGTTTGCAAATCATGACCCAAGGTGCAGCTTTACTTTCAAGTACAGCCCCAGTATAAGATGTCAGTTTAGCTTTTGTTAGCACAAAACAAAATCTTGTCAGCTTTGTGGCACTGTTAATTCCCCTGTTGCAGTATTTTGGAGTCATAGCAGAGACTAAAGCAATGTCAGTTGAGTCTCTGTGCAGTTAACATCACCATAAACAAGTAATAACCAGAACTCTCAGCTAACACTAAAAGTTAAAGGATGTTGTGTGGCATTTGCAAGTCTAATGCCTCTTCTGAGCACAATTACTGTATAAACTGAACAGAGTGTATTGAATAAACATGCCAACTTCACCTTCTCCTTCTAGAGTTGTAACAGTGAAATTTTGGTAGATTTGAGATTATGTTAATTGAGAAGATGTTATTTCATTCTTAACTGACTCTCATAGCACTCTTTTGTGGTTCAGGAAGATCTATGTTTCTATATCTTCCACTGGAAAATAGTTTATATCCAGGTCTGAAAAACTTAAGTATTAATGCTTACTGATGGTTACATCTTAACAACAACAGGCTGTCTACTTGGTATCCAGGAGAAACACACAGGAATTGGATTTTTGTACTGGTTAGTACAGAAGATCTCAGCTTTTCAACCTGGGCAACAAACTAGAAAATTCCTTCCTGTTTAGGTCAGTTATTTTAGCAGAATCCATGCCTGTTTGCTCATGTGTGAAATCAAGTGGTTTTCCACTTTCCTGTTTTGATTATACTGGAGCTGGCAACTGAAACAGGATTAGTGCACTTTGTGGAACTGGATGATTTCAGAGGCTTGCAAATAGTTTTCAGCTCACAAAGCTTCACACATTCACAAATGTGTTAATGTATCTTTTCCCAAAAAAAACCCCCTTAAATGTGATGTGTGAGATTTTCATGATGCCTTAAGATTCAGATGCATTTTTCTTCTAATGTAAAAGTAACCCCTCTTGTATGCAGCCCTTGCAGCTGAAATGGTCAAAGTAGGCAGAAAGACACTAATGCTGCCAGCTGAGCTTCTGTTCCAGTTTGTAGGCAGGTTGTTTCCAGGTTGTAGGCAATAGCCAGTCTGTAATGGCCACTCCTGACAGTCAGATACTGCACCAAACAGTGGAATGGAGGGCAGCAAATATGATGTTTCTCAGCATAGTTTATCCAGCTTCCTTTAGGCAAACTAAACCTTTACACAGTAGCTTGAATGCTTACATTTGCATCACCCAAGTTCTCTCTAAGAAGCCTAAACTGGCAAAATGATGTTATGATTTGCCACAAAATTTAAAGCATTTTTGCCTGCCTTCATTTCCCAAATGTTAGCCTGCATGCTTTTCTCCTCTAGGAAATCATCCTTCAATTCTCAAGGCTCAATGCAAATAGGATCCTGCTCAGTAGTTTGTTGTTGAGTAGAGCGTTGTTTGGATGTGTGCCATGTTTTTTTCTCTCTAGAAATAGCAGAGGTATATCTAGAGATATATCTCTAGAATTCATATCAATACTTTTGTTCAAAATGTACCTGGAAGACAATCCTAATAGAAACCCAAGTGTATTGTGGTGCATGTTTTCCTGATGACAAGCAAGAGTTAATAGTAATTAGCTACTTGCTGTGAATGTAAAATACAATAGAGAAATCTCAAGCCAAGGATTCTTCAATGAACTGAAGAGCATTTCACGTTTTACATTAACTAAACTGTTATCTCCAATACCTCTGGACATAATTTGGCATCATTGCTGGATTTGGGGTTTTTCTTTGCCTGAAAGCAGTCTGAACAGAAAAAGTACTGACAAGTGAACCATTTCATTTCATCTAAGTGTGTTGCCCTCCAGGCCTGAGCAAGGATGTATTCAAGCAGCAGCAAAGCATGCACTGATGCATCCAAAGAGATGTGTAACTTAATAATGGCAATTAAGCTTTGCACTTTTTTCATGAGAATGTAACTTGCAATTAATTAATAAGCTGTAGTTTAATTAAATTGCAGGGAGGGCAGGGAAAGCAGTGTCCTTTGTCATATTCTTTTCCAGTAGGTAGGATGTGTTCCAATAAGCAAATTGACAGGAATATTTAAGTAGAGACAAAGGTTTATTAAAACTTCCAATTAATAGTATGGACCATTGCAAAAATATCTAGTTAATTGGGATGGATATATTTGAGCAAGTTTTCCTTAAAAATGCTCTTTGAGTAGTCCACTGCAGTGTCCTGGAGAACAATGATCTTCCTGTACTTGAATTGATTGAAATTTGGATTGACAGGGAACTGGTCTAGCACAATTCATAATGGGATTTAGCCTTTCATCTCTCTACTTTGCATGCAGTGTATTTGATTTTTATCAAGAAATGTCATAATACAACTGATAAAGCTCATCATATGGTCATTTCCATATGGACACCCTGGGAAACTGCTTGGCTCACAGTGCTGGTGTCAGGTGTGTGCTGCTGTAGAGCAGCTGTTCCTGGAGGGCTCTGGGGTAGGACAGAGCAATTGTTGGTATTCTGCAGACATTGACAGAAGCACTCCAGTCATGTTCTCCAGTGCTTCTAAGATGCACTGAACCATATCCCTAGTTCTGGAACCTGGGTTTGTCCCATTCAGCACTGGGATCAGCTTAAGAGGTGTATAATTCCTTCAGAGGATGAGTACCTCTGCAATAATATCCAAAATTTTTCATGCAGATGAATGTTTCTCTTATCAAGGAGATGGCTCTCAAGTGTCTTGGGTATTTTTGGGAAAAAAGTTAGGCTTTGAGTTTTGCATGTTGAAGGCCTTGGAAGAAATTCACACACACACACACACACACACACACACACACACAGCTATACTTGTGATACCATCTTAGAATGGAAATGGAGCTGTGATTCAAGAGGACTGTGGCATATTGGGGGAGTATTCTGCCTGTTCAAGTTTGCATGATACATGTTTGGTCATGGAATATTTTTAGATACTCACAATATGTGAGGGAGATTTATTATCTGAGGCTGCTGCTTAGCTTTAACATCCTAAGTGTAGTTTCTGTCATGTGCTCTTCATGTGCTTTGTTTCCATGAAAGTCAGCCTACCTGTGTCGTGTTGAGAAGTCAGAATTTCAGTAGTGGTTCCACTAGAGGAGCAGTTTAACTGTAATTTATAAATTAGGGTTAGTCTGGTTAACTCTGAGAGCTGACCCCCCTGCTGAGTGCAGGTTACACAGAGCTGCTGCCATAACCTTATAGTGGGAACACTGCTGGCAAAAGCAGAGCCAGCCTCCTTTCCAGACAGCCCTCTAAAAACTCTCCTACTCTCTGTGTGTTTAGAACTGCAGCATAAACCAGCATTTCAGCTTTTGCTGCCTATGTTTCACAAACTGGTTTAGAAAGTTTGACTTCAGACAGTGGCTTTATAAATTGGCCTTTTTGTTTACTAAGAGTTTGCTGCTTGGTACAGATTTCAAAAAAATTTTGGATGGTGTAATTTGAGACTATGATGTATCTAAAGTAGTGTGATACTACTTCATAATTTACTGTGATATATCTAAAATATGGTTAGTTTTATACAGTTTCATAATTCTTTCATGAATTTATTACTCTGATCTTCCAGTAGTTGTGGCACTATCTAGTTAAATTATGCAAATATCTAAGTAAATTAAATCTTTTGAGCTGGGTGTAGAACAGGAAAACAAATTACAGATGATAAAATAAAAACCTAAGTGCAACTCTTGCATAGATGGTAAAATGAATATGAAATGCCAGGAAAGAGTCAACAAGAATGTTTAAAGTTAATTCCTCATACAACAGTTCGGTAAGTGAAAGAAATACAGGCTTATTTAGAATATTGTGTGTATGTATTCATCACTTGAGGTCAGTGATCACTTAGGGTCACTTAAGAAATCTAGAACAGCATGAAAAATGGTGAAAAAAGCATAGTTTAATCTTACACACAAAGAAACAGTGATCTTCAAGTGGGGTGTTTTTCAGTGCTTAGGCCTGTTGTTACTAAGAAAAATGTATGAGATGAGCTTTACTGGGCAGTATTTTTTATAATTCTTATGCAAGAATGAGGGCATAATTTAATATGCCACTAGAGTGTGAGTTAAAAATGCACAAAGCAAAGTGATTCTCCAGTTTCCCTCTTACAAATAAAGAGAAATGGATAAATAAGGGGGATATCTTGATTGGAGACCACCAGAGGTGTGATGAGTCCACTGCAGCTTGAGTTGACAGCAGACGCTTTGAGCTTTATGCCTCTTAACTGCTCCCAGAACCTGATCAGTGATTGCCAATGCAAGGGAGGGGTCACATCTCCTCCTGCATGTGGCAGAAATCCAATCAGCAAGAAACTGGCGCTGCAAAGCACATCTGTCTCCTGGTTGTGGGGTTTGGCAACTTCTTTTGGCTGCTTGTTACTCATCAGTGATGCATATTTGCTGGTGAAGTGTGCTCACCTCTGAGTACAAGTTCTGGGGGAAATGCTCAGCTGGGTGTGGGACTCAGCACAGGTTGGCTGCATGGATTCATACAGTGGTATTTTCGCTTTTTGGGAAATGAACCTCCAGAATAATTGAAACATCAGGTTTTCTATATTTGAGCAGTTTCATAGTATATAGTTGTACATAGTCCCATCCCAATCCCTCATGGATCTATTCTTTCCATTGCATGCCCTTATGCATTGCTCCTTATTTCAGCTTTGAACTACCCTCTTTTCCTGTTTCATCTTTTAACTTTTCACCTTCTTTGGCCTTCTCCTCTTCTCCTCACAGCATGTGTCCTCCTCAACTTTCATTACCTGTTTAAAAGTAGGACAGCGAGAAACATCCTGCAGCCTTTCCCTGTCTCCTCTCCTAGTGCAGCTGAGGGCATTAAGTGATTGCTAGCAGTCCATCCGGCCTCAGGAACAGCACAGAGCAAGTTTGGTGCTAGGGAACTTCTTTGGGTCCATCCTGAGAATAGCCACTGCATTTCTGCAAGTTCTGAGAGTGATGTGTGATCTCAGCTAGGTTTGCTGCCCTGGTTTGTGTACCTGGGTTGGTTTACAAATAAAACTCTACATAAATAGGTGAAAACTGGAAGGGAAAAATGAAATAGAGCTTGTCAAGGTTATTTAACAGCTGGGAGAGGTTCTTAGTACTTTTTCATTAATTATATATTGCCTCCATTGCAATTTCAGGCTGTGCATGTAAACTGTGGTTCAGGTCACTCCTACAAGGTTCCCAGGTTTCTTTGTTAGTTGCTGGTCTTCTCATGACCTGGGTGTGCATTGCTAACACCAATTTTTGCCATCATGAACTCCAGGGTAAAGCCAAATCCTCACTTTGAGGTGGGATGTGCTTGTTTGTGCTGCCAACACTTCTGGAAAAAGTCAGGAATGATGGATTAGATTTCTGGAACCTTTCAGAGCTATTCCTGTGTGTTGTGAAGTTGATGATGTGAATTGTGCCAATGTGAGAAACATGCAGGTGTGAGAATGCTGGGGATCACTGGCTCAAGACAGTACTCTGAAAGTGAGGAGGTCCTCCTGCTTCTCCTCATGGCCCTGTGGGTTCTTCGACACCACAACCCCTACCATTGTCAGCAAGCAGGGAGATCAAGAGCACAAGGATAACAGCACCTTTACATGAATCAGAAGAACTGAACTAAGGGAGGAATGTTAAAGGAATTTTGGCTGGTTTTGTTATGGCAGAAAAATTGATACTATGTCAGGACAAGTGTTCATCTGATTATTTCCCTGTGCTCACACAGCAAGGAAACAGGAGCTGGAGAACTGAGCTCTTTATTCACAGCTCCCTGGGGAGCACTAATAGAAAAACATCCAAATTTCTCTGTTTTTCAGACTAACTAAGGAGATACCTGTGGTTCATCTATCCTTATACTGAATGTCTACTGACAAAAACAGTAAGTGGTTATTAGCCAAGACTTATAAAAAGTTATCCTAACTGTTGAATAACTGCTGGGAAATACCAGTGCAATCTGAAATCAAATTAATTTGCAGACAGAGGGGTCAGGCTGGACTTGTAGTGGTGCAAATGGGCAAGGACCTGAGCTCATTGGCACCGAATGGTTGTTAGTTCAGCTGGAGATTGTTTGGACTTGCTCTAAATAATCAATTACTTAAACATCAAACTTCTGAATTTACTCACACCTTTTTTTTTTTTTTTTTTTTTTTTTTTTTAATTGTAGTCAGTAGTTATCAGTAAGTGGTTTTCCCAACACACAGTTTGCAGATGACACAAGTTCCTTGGGGGTAGTGAGATCCAGAGAAATGTGAGAAATACGGATGTGGTTAATCCCCTGTCATGAACAGGACAGAGAAATGACTGGTGACCATGGCAAGCTGATAAAAATCCTTCCATTTAAGTAACACATATCATTGCTTGGGACTAGGTAAGTTAAAGTCAGTCATGAGAAAGGCCTAGTTTTCATTTTGGTTTGAATAACTTCAAATCAAAACAGCAACAAAACCTGTTAACTTTATGTACACATAAAAGAACTCATTGGATAGATTGGTATGGAATAGTAAGTTCATACACTTGGTGCTGCCATGCTGTGAATGATTTCATTATGCTCCTTCTAAAATAAAACAGAAGTGGAAGGGCTCCAGAAATCTGCAGCTGAAATAGATTTATGGGCAGCAGCCATGTAAGAAGACCATTCAGGACTGCCGAGTGTCAGAAGATCGATAAACAGAACTGTTCTGGGGATGTTTCTGGGGATGAAATAATGTTCTCTACAAGAAGAATTGTTCAGATGTTCCTATTTATTCTTTAGCATAACACAATAGCAAAGGAATAGTTCAGCAAAATGACAAAATCTAATATTTGAAGTTTTAAAACAGGCAAATCAGAGACTACCACAGGGGTTTGCTTAAAGGTATGGATATTGAGAACATGTCATGCTTCATTTGTATTATGCAAAATGAGGAGGCAAATCCTCCTATTCAAAAGTGTAAATCTGTTCCAAATAGCTTGGTCATTGGAGAAGCTTGTGCTGAGAGGAATATTTTTCTCCATTTTGCCCTGATTTTTTCACCTTTATGTGATGCATTATTTCCCCCAAACCACTTTTAAGAGCTGATTATAGATTACATAAATAATTTGTATGATTCATCATAGCAATTCTTTTATTATCAGAAAATCCTTTTCATTACATGTTATTTTGACTGATCTTTATGCAGTTCCCACTTACATTCTCAGAGGGCACTTGTTGTGCATACATTTTTTGCAGCTAATTGAGGCATTCAACTCCTTTTGCTGCATGTGAGAGATGTGTACAGTAGGCACTAGCAGAAACATCTATCTCTATTATCAGAACATCTGGTATTTTAACATTAGGCATTTTACATCCTCATTCTTTAAGATTTGGTAAAAACAAAGCTTACTGCATCACTGGTGAGCTTAACTTTGTCTTTATGTAACTAGAAATATGTTCTTCCAGCTGCTCTTCTGCAAAATCTGTTGATCAGTGTTTACAGTAGAAAACCAGGCAGTTTAGTTTGTGCAATTTATTCCACGTCTGATTCTAGGTAAAATCATAGTCCCTTGAGCTGCCTACCCTCTCTGAGGATGACAGGCTGTATTTTGCAGCAGATTAGAAATGTTTGGAGGCATCAATCCAAAAGCTGATTATGCAGCATGTTTTTTAGGTTGTCGAGTTTTGTAGAAATGAAAAAAAAAAAAAAAAAAAAAAGTCAGAGTATTTATTTGGCATTGCTTTGGGCTTTTCCTCATTGCTTCAGAAGTGACTCAAATAAAATACCTAATGATATCTTGATTACTGTCTCTGCCTCTTTTTTTAAGAGTTGATGATCCTCTATTTCTATGCAGATTTCTGCTTGGGAACTAAGCTGGATAGCCTTCCTTTGGTTTAAATCACAGAATCGATCTCTCTCATTAGCTCAATACTACAGTGAAGAATGAGTGTGGCTGTAGGATAGCTCTATCCCTTACTAAAATTAGTTCTTATTATGGGGAAAACACACGAGTATTTGGGTCCATAGGATTTGCCTCTCATGACACATCTGTCATCAGCCCTTCAGTCAGTCACCTGTGATTATTTGAATATTTAAGGAACAGCAGAAAGCCGATTTGGGTTAACCACAAGCCATAAGAGTAGGTCAGTATGTGGCTTCACATCTGGATGGTTGGTTGGATGGAGGGGGGATGCTCTGCTTGTCAGGCAACTTAACAGCATTTTCCATAAAGTTAGCATAAATGTGACCTTGACATGTGCCCAACATAAGGAATCTGTGTTCTTGGAGCAGAAATGAGCAGGTGAACAATGAACGAAATGACAATTTCAAGTAGTTTAGGGAAGTGAGAGGAAAAAAGCAGCATCCAGGAGGAACTGCCAGCAGCAGGATAATCCCAAAACAGCCTAGAAGCCCTGAATGGGAAAATTCTCATTCAACATTCCCTCCATGCTTGTTTGAAAACTGACTGAACCTCAGAAAAATCATGATTTGGCCTTGACAACATTGGATATATTATGAAATGAATTCTGAGCTTCTGGCATGCATGAATTCTTCAAGAAGTGAGCACTCGAGGGAACAAAACTGCATGCTCTTTTGGAGCTGCTTGAATCAGGAACACTTAAAGCATCAAACATGTTGGACTTAGCATAAATTGCAGTAAAACAAGCAATGTAACTCACACTTTCCTGTGTCCTTCCTCCCTTCTCTTGCTGAGGTGCTGCTGCAGGGCTTTAGGATCTTCAGAGTTAAGATATTGCATTAATTGCAAGACACCTTTGGGGAGCCAAGTGCTTTGAGTTTCTTTACTCATTATAACTTTTTTTTTTTTTTTTTTTTTTTTTAATAAGTGATAATTGGGTTCAGCCGGTTTGTGAATTGCTGGGAAGAAACTTTGTGACTAAATGTATCTGTAAGTAAACGAAGTGCCTGTGAACAAGTGGCTGCAGTGGGCTCGGGTTCTGTGTGCTCTTTAGGATCTGTCAACTTAAGGAGTCTGAGAAAACAATGCAAAGCCCACCAGACAGCCAGTAAATCTGACAAACAGATTTCCTGTCTATGGAGAGGAAACCCTGTCCTTTCCACAGACAGGAAAGAACCTGGCTATTTTTGTGGCCATTATATCTTTCAAAACTTCATGTGATGGGGGTGTGATTTTTTGTTAATTTGGGGGTTTTGTGTAGTACTAGTTTGATTTCTTAATGGGAACAGGACATGGTAAATGAAGAAATTATCTAAATGTTTCAAGGTCTGCTTATCATGTTATTATTTCAAATTTTTCTCTTTTTATCCGGGAGAGATAAATATAGTGATTTCAGATCCTTGATAGTTTTAAAGCCAGATGTGTTAATCTGGGAGATATGAAACATGATGTGGCATTGCAGCCAGTCATACAGCCAGGACAATGAAAACCTAATTTGTCAGATGCTGCAGAGCACTAGAAAGTCCTTTGGTCTAAAGTATTCATCAGAAGTGGCTTTGATATGATCCCACTGAGCTCTGGGAAGGTTTAGATGCCCATGGAAGAGATCCCTCATAGCACATTTGCTAATGTGTTCTCCTTCTTGCCCACCTGCATACAGAAATAAAGCTCAAATTCAATTAAACTGCTTATTGCTTGTTGACTTGATCACTCAAGCATGTGTGAGTACTCTGCACCTCCAACCTAGCCTCACTATGAGCATTTCTCAGCAATTCAAGTGCACAAGTTACTGTGATACACCAAATCCTGTTGAGATTCTGCACCTGATGTTGGTGTTCACCAGCAGCTTAAGGCAGAGGCAGCACCAGGGGAGGCTGTGGACCAGTGTGGTGGGTGAAAGGCAGCCTGCCCTGCTCACTGGAGACTTTCCTGCAGGGAAAGGGTGCTACTTGATTGCCTGGACTGGGCTGGAATATAGGGATGCAGAAGCCTTTGAGTCCTGTAAAATAAAAGGCATTGGTGAGCTCTGTTCTCCTGAATATCCTGCATGGGTGTACCAGTATCTAATAGCACGCTTGAAAAACTCAGCCTCTACTGGTGTTGCAGTGTTTCATCTGCCATCCTGATAAAACACTCACTCTGCCAAGTGTTTTCTCATCTGTGGTGATAATGAGGAAATACATAATCAGCTTGTGAGCAGTCCACAGTGCCAGCAGCCTGGGGAAACACTGAGATGAAATGGTGGAAATGATTCTTCCGCCTGCAAAGGGGGGCTTGTTCTGATAGCTTGGCCCACTCTGGTGTGGCTGCATTGGAGATGCTGGGGTGCATCCCTGGCTGTCCAGCTGTACCCCAGGGGAGCTGCTAACAGACAGAATTACTCTCCAGCTCCTGGGCTGAGTGTGGATGCACACATGGATGTGGGAAGTGTGATTTTGTTTCTCCCAGCATGTTGTAGGTGAGGGGAGGCATTCAGAAAAGCAAAGCCTTTTCCTCCCCTATGGTGTCCCTTGTTCTATTATGCAGTACAGAAGAGGCATTGACAAAAAGCCTCTTCTGCATTGGCAGAATTACTGAGAAAATCTCGAATGCAACTGGTATCACAGGTATTAAAAAAAAAAAAATTTGATGAGGTTAGCAGCACAGTGCTCTGTTGTTCTAGAGCAGAGCAAACTCTTGAGAGAATTACCCTGAGGTGAAAGAAAATAAAACCATAGGTTATGGTTCAATGTAGAAGTTGCTTGCATGTTCCAAAAAAAAAAAAAAAAAAAAAAAAAAAAAAAAAAAGCAGGTGAGAGGGGAGGGGGAGAGGTTGGGAAAGAGAGGGAGTGAGAGAGGGGGAGAGGGGAATGTGCTGTGCACTTAGCTAGCAGCAGGAAGGAAAGCTTGAAACAGGATTTCTCAGCTTCTGATGTCTGGCAGTTGTTTGCAGGCACACTAGTGGTGTCTGCATGGTGCCTTGCAGAATGTGGACTAAAGGCGAGTCAGAGGGACTCCAGACTTTAGGAATTGTGGTGGTGGTGTGCTCCTCTCTGAAACTTCTGCATTACCTCGGGCTAATTGACTTATCAGATGGTAAGATAACTCCATTTTCGCAGCTCCTGTTTGCTTGTGTTTAAATGCATGTGAGTGTAGGAAAGAGATGGCTGTGGAGGAAAGAGGTGTCTGTCAGTTCATGGATTCTCACTGTGGGCTTCATCTTTATTAAGAATCATACAGGCTGCAAAGATGCAATTCTGCTTTATGTTTTATTGAGGACTTCTGCTTGCTTTTGATATATTACCTTTGCCAGAGAGAATTTGAAGCTGTGATGGTTTTTGCCTTGTGTATTATTTTTAAGTTTTCCTAATTATTTTTCTTACTGTTAATTCTTGCTATCAATTGAAAATAAATTAGTATCAAACTTGAAAAAGGAGAGGCTCTCTTGGGATAATGAACCAAAACTGATAATTAGGTGTATGGTTTCATGGGGCTATAAGAGTTTCGTTGTGACATTTGCAGATTAAAGACATGATGAATTGAATGTGAACAAAACAAAACTTCACTGTAATTGCTGTTCCAGACACTTCAGCAAAATAACCTAAGAAATAACTTCTGTTTTCACCAGCTGGAAGATTTGGTCTCCCTTTGACTTGTAGCAAATCAATGTGATGAACTCAAATGAAAGTAATGAACTATTTTGTCTTAAAGGTTTTCCTGCATAAGTAAAGCATACAGGTTTTAACAATGAAGTGTGCTTTGGGGTTTATCTTTTCATAAAGGGATGTAGGTATCACTGAAATTTTAAAGAAAATAACTTCTTGATTATGCAAATGAGGCATTTTTTAAAACTAAGGGACCCCCAAGTCACTGATTGTATTCTTCCTTTGATCACTAATTGTATCAGGTTTATCTAGCAAAGGAAATAGTAAGGATAAAATACTAGCATAAACACCTATGTTACTTTATTCAGATTTCTTCAAGATATGAGTTAGCACAGGCTGGCAAAAGATTCCAAAACATAAAGAAAATGTATATGTTAAAATCTGTTTTACTGGATCAAGAACAGCAGATGGAATTTTAACCCTGCTACAGTAAAATCAGTGCTGTCCCATAATCCTAGAAATCCTCCTGCAGAATTAGGAAAAGTATTAAAAATTGCTTAATTAAGAGTTATTTCTATTAAGAGATGTAAATTGGCATGTATTTGTTATTATATGATTGCTTTCCTTATTACAAAATGAATATGGTAGCAGCTTTTAGTTTAGTCCTAGAATGTCACTGGATTGCAATTACATAACTACAAATAAATTAAGATCTCCAACAATGCCAACTAATTTCAAACAGGGGAGCAGAAATGCTTACCTTAAAAACAAGCTGCCAAGTCAAATGTTGAGGAATTTGCATTGCTATTTCATTTGCCTTGCATTAACTGCAAGAATGTTTTCATACCTTCTTTGCAGACCTAATTACTATAATTCCAGTGTCTGTGGTTCCTGAAACAATTACTTTTTGTGGAAGAGTCTCCCTAGTGTTTCCCCAGCAAAGTCAAGTATGAGGCAGGAGAGAAAGGCGTCTGTGTGGAAGTGAGATGAGTAAAAGTGAGAAGATGGCCCACACTGTATTCATGGAAAAGCTCTGCCTGGGCTTGTTGGTGGTCAGCAGCCAGTGACTGCTCCATCCGTGCAGGTGCAGGTGCCTTTACATCTGTAAGGGCCCACAGTACACAGAGCTCTGATTGCATGGGCTGCCCCACATGTAGGAACACAGTATTATAAACCCCATCCAATTGGGAGAGTTTTTACTGGAATTCTGTGTTTCTCACTTCAAAATAGTTCATTTGGAAACCGAGATATATTTATTTGCTACTTACTATGTAAGCTTGTGTTTTTCCCTTTTAACTTGTTCCTGTGCTAAGAATTATTTGTATGTGAAAATTGAATATTAGTATAATGTGGGTGGTTGTTAATGTAATGCAACACAGATTTCAGTAAGTCAGAGATCTTTAAAGGTGACATTAAGTTATTTTCTTTGATGTACTGTGGCAGCAATGGAAAAGGCTAAGTGGATGCTTACATTGCAATGTAAGTATTTTTAACATCTTTATTTTCACTAGAAATGATCACTACTTTTGCTTATAAACACATAGAAATTCCAGGTGTGTTCTCAGCTGTGCTTATCAACATTAAAATATGTCACTGCAATTGGCTACATATATTTCTTGTAGAAATGTTCTCTTCTGAAGATGGAACAGGCTTACTTAAACAATATTCCTTTGTTCTGTTTAAATGAAGAATACTACTAATAAAAAGCCCACACACAGAGAAAAAAACTAGCTGGCAAAGCCTGTTCCTGTGTGTACTTTTGAGGCTATCTTTGCAGCCTTTTTGAGAGTGTGACTCTCAAATGACTGAGAGACCAGTCATTTTTGTTCAGGTCCTGACTCAGGATCAAGTGCAGATCTCCAGCTGTACCTGTGTGCTTTGCTCTGTTGTCAAACTTGTAGCCTTTTGCATGTCTTTACTGAAATCCATCAGTAGGAATCTTCAGGCCTTTTCTCAAGCCTTTCCAGCTGTGAAGTCAGTTTCCATTTGACTCATGGCCCCTTCATAGACAATTATTTTCCCCAGCTTCCAGGAGTGAATGATATGTGCAACAGAGTCAAAAAGCATTACTGAGGTGGAAATGTAATATGTTCTCTGTTTCTCTTCTCTGCACAAGGATGCACTCCGACAAACATTCTCTAGCAGTTCTGGCCATTCAGTGACTTATGTTGAAAGCATGCAAGAGCTGAAGTGAAAGGTGAAAAAAATTACATACTCCTGTATCACTCCCTCTCCTTTAGCTGCTTCTCCCTTACAGGAGAAAATAAAAGGGCCTGTCTTTTGGGCCAGTTAGGGAAAGATAGGGAAAACACAGTGATCACCAGTCCTGGGAAGCTAGAAACGAAAACAGGATGAGAATATCACAGGACACATTTCACATAGTCTCCTGTTCAGAATTGTCTTACAGAGGTTCTGGTTGAGGAACTGTTCCCTTCTTGCCTTTCTCTTTCTTCATGGTGCAAAGTTCTTGGTGCAGTGTCAGCTCCCCACAGGCAGCATATGGCAGGGCAGGAACAGCTGCCTCAAACCTCTTGCTTTGGGCTGACTACAGTAGATACTTATGCTCTGTAAGGAATTTGAAAATAGGAGGTGTCATCTGAGTGACTTGTTTGGCAACACCCTCCCCCATGTCTTGTTCTTTAATTGCTGGGATGGAACTGATCATGACTGGAAGTATAGAAGTGCCCTCCTTGAAATTCTGGAGCAGATGGCCACAAGAAGGAGAAGAATGGGATGTGTTCTTAGTGGGATGGGCAGAGTGCTGCGGGGAAGATAAACAGCATACTAGTGTGTGAAGTAGAACTGCTTATTGTGCTTTATGCCTCAGTGTTTGAAGAACATGTGTGCTGAACTGACTTAGAAGTTTGTTAATTGTTTGAAAAGTGCAAACCTTTGTAGCAGTGATGCAAGAGATAGATAATGATCTTGATTAGGTATTTTACTAAGTACAACTTCAAATAATCTTTCTTAAAAAAACATGGTAGACATGCAAAAAGATTATACAAATATCCCCCCGCAAAACTTCTAACATATCCCACACCATATTCCATGATTGTTGTGCTTCTGTTAATTCCCCACGTATATAAAAATGCAATATACTTGAGTTTTGTACCTGAGTACCTTTCTTCCCTTGCATCTTGCCTCTATCGCTTCAGACTCCTTCCCTACATCCATCACTTTATCTGCTGGGCAGAAGGTTGTTAGAAGCACTTAATATTCTGTACACTATTTTAAAATAAAATGAATAGAACTGTATAAAGTTTAATGGAAATCCTAAGTTTTACTTCAAGAATTTTTATTTGGCTTCAGTTTTTTTTCCAAGATAAAATGCACTGCTGGTAAGCTGGTCTAACATATTTCTGAAGAGGGAGAGCTTATGCCTTACCCATTTTCTAGAGCTGCAAGAGAGACTGTGGACTGTAACTGCTGCCTCAAATCCACTTTGCAAGCTCTCAGGCTCCAGGTGGGTGTGCATGTCAGAAGTGCAGGTCCCTGAGCCAGAATGTGGTGGTTGGTGCTGCCCTTGACTATGGGGATCCACATTCCATCCAGCTGCAGCGGGGTAAAGGCATCAGGCAGCCAGAGGGGAGAAGGGTTCTTTGGGGCCTGGGCTGCTTACAAGGCAGGGGTTGGTTTTAAGGAAAAGCTAGTGATTCAAGAAAAATATATGCACAACAATTTCTAAACTAAATGGCAGCATCACCGAAGCAGAATTTGTCCTTGTACAGAGCTTGTAGCTGTAAAAGTTATTCTTAATTTATAACAATGGAAGCGTTGGCTGTAGAGGGTAGATTTCCCGATGCTCTTGAACCAGCTGTCAGGCTACTTGATAGATATTATGGTGTCTGTGATTGATTGTTACAGACCAAACTCTATACCTGATGAGTCTGGCTTTCTGTTCTCCCACTGTTTATTGTCTCTCCCTTTGCAAGATTTTCCTCAGATGTACTGTGGAAAGGAAGAGCTGTTGGATGATGAGGAATTCAGGCAGAATTGTACATCAGTCCCATGCAGGTTACTTTGTTTAGCAGAGAGAGTGTTTCTAAAACAAGGTAATAAAAAACAACCCAACCTCCTGAAGACTGAAACAGAATTCTGAAGTGTAATCTGAAGGGATTTAATTTTCACAGGAATATTATTTATTTTTCTTTCCAATAGTGGGAAATAACAGTCAATATCTAATAGAAAATGCCACAGTAAGGATAATACATTACTAAAGGAATTGGCATCCCTGCCTACTCTGCTCAGCCAGGCAAAAGTGATGCCCCTGAGTGCTATTCTTGTGTGCAGTCCAGAGTACACAAGTCCTGAACATTTCCCTAAGTTCTGTGTTTTGTCTCTTTGGTTCTGCCATTGTGTTACAAGTGCATTTCTAGGTGTTACTGAAATTATTTTCCTGAGTTGGGCTCAGCATGTAACCAGAGGTTGAGTGTGCTTAAAGACCTGACCGCTCCTGTGCATGGTGGTCATCAAAACTCTCTAAAATAGGAATGTAATAATTTGACACTCAGGAAGAAATCATCATCAGACATAATTGCTGTCTGTCAAGAGGTAAAATGTTAGCAAGTGTGGAGAAGAAAACATTCCTTCCACATATACTCTTAAATATAGCCATGAGAGGAAAACTTGTTTTTTGTTTTCATATGAGAATTTAGCATAAAGAACAGAAAATATTTTGTGATTTTTCATTGTTACCATCATAAAAAAAAATCTTTCTTCTTGCTTCTCCCCCTTCTTTTTAGTATAAAGTGATACTATAAGGCTCTTTAAATGAGTTTTGTTACAGTTAATTCCCCCTCTCCTCAGGCAAGCTGCAGCTTTATGTACCAGATTTTTATTATACCCAGAAGCTTTCTGCCTGCTAATAAATAATGGTGGTAAATTTTAGATGAAATGAATGTGGTTTCTTATTGCAGCAGAAAGGAATACAAGTGTGGAGTTCTTTTCCCCCTTGCCATACATGTTTAAATTATAGAAGTTAAATAGTGTGAAAACAGCATTCACTTTAAAGAGACATGGCCAAGTTAAAAGATAGATTTTTGGCTTTTACCATTAAAGAGGACTTAGATCATCATTACACAAAAGGTGCTTGAAATCTTGCAGACACATGTGTTTAGTAATTTTTCATCTGGTCTGTGAGGAGCAGCCAACTGGGGTTTCTGTTCCCATTGCTGCAGTGAGCTCCTGTGAGCAGTGCCAGCATCAGCATCCTGAGAGGTGAACAGCCCCAAAGAAGCAGCGTGTCCAGGCAGGGCAGGAGATTCTCCTCTCCTTGCAGGAGGAGGGAAGGGAAGGGAAGGGAAGGGAAGGGAAGGGAAGGGAAGGGAAGGGAAGGGAAGGGAAGGGAAGGGAAGGGAAGGGAAGGGAAGGGAAGGGAAGGGAAGGGAAGGGAAGGGAAGGGAAGGGAAGGGAAGGGAAGGGAAGGGAAGGGAAGGGAAGGGAAGGGAAGGGAAGGGAAGGGAAGGGAAGGGAAGGGAAGGGAAGGGAAGGGAAGGGAAGGGAAGGGAAGGGAAGGGAAGGGAAGGGAAGGGAAGGGAAGGGAAGGGAAGGGAAGGGAAGGGAAGGGAAGGGAAGGGAAGGGGGCACTGGGGTGGAAGGAACGAGAAGTGTGTGACCTGAAGCTGACTGTGCGAACTCTGGAAGAGCCCATGAGGGTTTTGAAGACACATCCTTCCACCAGCTCCAGGGCAGTATCTGAGATGGCTTTGCTCTGGTGAGATGGTAAAAATTGCTCATCTTTTCCACTGCTTTGCCAAAGTCTCATGGACACACTGTTATTAGTAATTCTTAAAATCAGAGTTCTGTTCCAGCTTCCCCCACTGATGCTCAACCCATTCTCACTGACGTGAAGTATCACTCATCTAGATACAGACCTGCCTGTGCTTTTATGGTTGTGTCCTTGTTTTTGGAAATATTCGAGAACCACAAGAAAGCAATTTGGAAGTGTCATGTTTTGAAATCTGGGATAATTTCAGTTGGCTTAATATATTTATGGTTGTAGGGGGAGAGATTTCTTTTGGCTGAAGAGGATCCTCAAGAATTTCAGGGTAAGACTGCTTTTCTTGAAGAAATTGAGTTAGCGGTGCTTATAATTGGAAAGGGATAGCTATATAAATAGTTGATATAAATGAAACATAATTAACACTACTTTAAGCCCTCTTCTGCAATTTCAAACCCACACATGGGAACCTTGAATTGAGGATGCATATCCAAATGTATCTTAATTAAGTCTCAATTAATCTTAATGTATCTTAATTAAGTCTGAATTTAAGTTAATTCTTTCTCTTTTGAAAGGAGGCTTCAGACAGCTAAAAGAACAAACCACTTAATTTGTCCATTTTATATTACCACCCTTCCTGAGAGCAGTGCTGTGGCAGTCCCTGGCTCCCTACAGCAGTCTTGTGGCTGTGGCAGGGCCAGTGCTGGGGTCTTTCACTGCACCTTGTGCAAGAGCTGCTGCCACTGAGGGCGCTGCGGTTCAGGCACAAACGGTCCTGTAGTGAAGGTGGAGCTGCCACACCCGTCCCCTAGGGTCGGAGTAGCAGGGGTGCCCTGTGCCCGCACCTCGGGGCTGCTCCGTCTGCCCCAGGGCAGGAGTAAGGTCTCCCAGGTGCCAGAGCAGGACTGGCAGCTCACAGAGACACCATTTATGTGTCTTTGCACGTACAATGCTCTAGCTCTCCATTGTCCTATTATTCTGGAATTAAGCCAAAATTTACATAAATTTCATGTTGATGTATAAAAGGAGTATTGACATTGCAAGATGAAATCTGAAGCATTTTGAAAGGGAAGATTTTCTTCTTTATTCTTCATACATACCATTTTAAATATTTCAATCTAAGTATTTCTTCCTCCCTAGAATAAATAGGACTGTGCACTTGCAGACTGGTCAGGCTTCCCTAGGTTGATCCTAGACCAGAAGTTCCCATTACCTGTTGTGGATCTTGGTTGCCTTTTCCCTTTGGTGGTCCCCACCCTGATGTCAGAGCCCAGAGCAAAAGGGAAAGAGCCACAGGGCTCCTCTGTGCAAGGTTCAGCTCTGGGATGAACTTACCCATGATGGCACATTCATCTCCACCTGTTCCTTCTGCCTCTTGCCCTTTGGCAGACTTCCTCCTATGGATTGCAATAGAGCTGCTATATGACTTCCTTAAAACAGAATGGAACAATCAGAATTATGAAATCTAATACATTAAAATGTTTTTGTGGCACCTTTACAATCAACTGACTGGAAAAAGTGATCAGCGCACATTTGTGCAACATTTGCTCTAATGACTCTTTTCCAAATCTTGCTTATACTGCCAGCCATTTCCCAGTATTCATGGGCACTCTATCTCCTCATCCTGATTTAACATCTGCATGGCTAAATGAAAGTAATCAGAGTCAGCATGAAAATTTAATAAGCTGCATTCTGGCATTGGTCATGTTCGTAATTGTGTATTTGTTTTCTGCCTGCAGAAGTCCTCAGACATTGTCAGCCAGAACAGCTCCAGTGTTTACAAGTACTGGTGTTTATTAGTCTCAAATCACTCTGTGTTGGTGGGATTTCGAAGACACACCAGGTCTCTGAATTTGCCAATACTTCTAAGGGACTGATCAAAGCCAGACCCCAGCCTGGGGAGATTTAAACCTCATGGCCTTCGTCTCCTAGTCAGAGAATTACTTAGTTTTAGAAGCAGAATGATCCTCAGAAAGATTAGTGGAATCTAAATCTTCTAACCCTGAGCATGGTAAAGTTTTAAATAATTAAATATTTTGGCTTCATGGCAACTCATCAAATGTGTAGTTGGTTGCATTTACATCCTAGTAGAGTGTCTTACAGTGATTGTCCCTATTGGCCTTCCAGAATAAGGACACAGGAAAATGGAAGGAAGTTTTGTGCTTGTCTCAAATAACCTTTTGCCACAGGAACGAAGTTGTAAGGTTCCCAGCACCACTAGCTGGGCCAAGTTTAGAAAATTGTTAAGCTGCTGTCTGTTTCCTGAAACTCTCCTATCTGATCTTGTCTGCTGGGCTTTCAACTCCCTGACTGTTTGCTTTGCTGCCTGGCTGGAAATGCTGGGGGTTTGGCTCTGGCATGGGAGTTGAGAGAGGTCTCAGTTTCAGCCCTGTTCTGGTGCTGCCACTGAAACACCCCAGACCATGCACCACTCATTTACTTCCTCCCTCCCCCTTCAGTGGGATGGAGAGGAGAATTGAAGGGACAGAAAATCATGGGTTGAGATAAGAACAATTCACTAGAAACAGCAATGAAATAAGAAAACAAACAGTAAAAGCAACAATGCTGAGCATACAGGAGAGGCAAAAAATTCAAATCCCTCAGTCTACCCACTCCCTTCCTGAGGGAATAACCCCAGGATCCAGGTGGACCCCGCCTGGCTGCTGCAAAAGTTAACCCTCTCCTAGCCAGGACCAGGACACCAAGGGAAGCTGAGGGGTGAAGGATGGGGAAGGATTTGTGGCCAAGGCAATTGGCTGAAACAGCTGTTCTTGGGAGCATCACCACAAGCCAAGTATGGCCCTGGGAAAAGGGCAAAGGAATTCCTTGTAAGGAATAAACTGTTGCAATTCTTGAAAAAACTTCCTGTTTTCACACTGGATTCTTACTGATACCAAAAACTATAGTATACTAGATGGGGTATTCTAATTTTTTTAAATTGTCATCAGGAGCTAACATTTGTTTGGATGAAAAGTTTCAGCGAGTGAATGCTCTCACCCTGGGCAGCAGTGCGTACGTATAAAAACCAGTACCTGATTTATAGCTGCCTGCATTCAAAATGTTCTGTGGGAGAACAACCTGAGCACAGGTACCAACGTAGATTTATCTGAGTGAGGAAGAAGTATGTAGTCTGTACTTAAAGGTACATAGGTGACTGCAGGGTGGTTCAGGCACTGTCCTTTTATCTTAGTGTCCTGAGACCTCCTTTCTGGTTCTACTTCTTGACAAACCAAAAACTGAGACATTAATGTTTTTATGAAGAAGACATCCAGGCACTATTGGTTGCCCAAGATCAAGGTCCATTTTAATGCCCAAAGTGAGGGTCTGCCCATACAAGCACATCTCCAGAGCAAAGCCCCAGCCCTGAGCTGTCCCCACCCCACTGAGTGTGCACCATGTGTCAGCAGAGAGCTTGCTCACAGCACCGCATGCATTCCAGGACATTTCCTTTTACTCAAACATCTGGATCTGTATTGGAACAATAAGTTTTGAGCAGTTTCTTTTGTGCAAATAGAGCTTTATTGGTACTTGTGTTCTGCTTAAATATGCTTCACATTTTGGAGCAATCTGTTGAAATTCAACAGTTCTCTGAAGTAGGAAAAGTGATGTTCTGGGAAGTACTGGCTCATTTGGATGGGATCTGCAGAGTGCTCGTTTGTAGTGGCGTTTTTCTCCTCAATTCTATATGGACCAAACCAATTTGTTCTTTTTCTAGTCTTTGCACAGATGAATTGCCATAATGCAGTGGTCTACCTGTGAAAAGAAGAAAATTGCTCCCACATTCACACTGCCACTGTTGCATTATATTTCTGTGGCAAGTTCTGTTTTATCCGCTGCTGTTTCTGAAATGAAGTGTATGCTAAACACACAAACAAATTTCCTTAATAAACGTGAGCAAACCCATGTCTTCAGCTTGGGAAAATAAAATATTTTTGCTTTAAAAACCCTAAAGAAAGCTTTGTTTAAAAAACAAGAACAACAACAGCGATTCCAAACAAACTGATCATAAATTGACATTTTAAGTAGAAAAAACCAGCTGATTGTTTTTTAAATATCCTTAGCATGAAATTTCTGTTGTGGAGAATTCCAGTGTAGGCTATTAGCATGGAATGTATCCGAGCCCTGCTCATTTGCTGCATAGTTCCCCAGTGAAAAAGTAAAATTTTATGGAGCTGGGTAACTTTAGAGAGAAAAAGCTGCAAAGAGCTGCTATGCTGTCAGTAGACTTTGACAAATTGACCACAAACATGGTGCAGGAGGGAGATGCCTTCTGATTGTATCACAGTCATGTGAACATTTGTGAGGAATAAAATTTTAAAAAGTTCTCTGGCTGTCCCCACCCGGGGCTGCTCCTGTATCTCCCAAGATCTGTGTTTGGTGCTCCCCTCGCTCATGGTGCCTTGGGGAGGGCACAGCCAGGCCCTCCACAGAAAGGAAACACACACACACTTAGAGGCACAAGTTCTCTGTCTCCAGGTGAGAAGTCTCAATCCAGAATAAAAGCTACAACTTTGTGATCGACAGCAGTTGTGTCCTTAAACACAGTACATGATTAAAAGTGCCCTTACAAGGGGTTTATGGGGTTTAACTTGTGTTTGTCCCTTTGTCATTACCTGTTCAACTTCTTTTTCTGAATGTTTTATAAGTTCTCCTGTCGAGTCTGCAGCTGGTGCCAAGTGTGTGTAAACCCACCTGTTCAGAAAAGGTGCCTCTGAGGGGGGAAAATACCCTTAGGTTTTACATTGTAGTTAAACCCTGCCTGAATGTACAAATACACAGTTCTGTTTTTCCCGTAATAACTCAGGGATAAAATGTCCTTGAATTAGGCAAGGAACTAATTACTATTTTTGATTGCTTGATTTCACCCCGTTATATATTCACTGATTATTGTTCTTCCAAAACCCACTTCCTGACTCAAAGCTAGAGCAAACTAGTCTAAATGGAAATTTGTGCAGTCATAAATCAAGAACTTGAAGTGTCTGATTTGCTTTGCAGTGACAAAAAACTCCAAAAAAAACCCCAACCCCCCTCCCAAAGAAACCAACAGAAAAACCTCCACATTAACAGTAATAATTCTCAGAGAGAAGAAGTCCATTTGTAATGCATGGCTCAGCAGAGGTTTTTTGATAAATTACCTATTCCATAAAAGGAAAAAAATCAAGTTCACTTACCTATTTTATATTTCAGAAGTGTCTTACAACTATTTAATGAATTGTCCTCTTAAGAGTTTCTGATATTTCTTCTGAAAAAGCATCATGTTTGATTGCTTGACATTCTCATGGTTTTTCTTTTCTCTTGCTGCTTTGGAATCATAATCCTGACTTAGTTCCAGCTCAACCTGCATTTCCCACCTGGGGAAACCAGTTTAAGGCCAGTGGCTCCTGCCTGCATATCCTTTGTGTGCACTGGAAGGACACTTTGCAGTCTCCTCCTCTGGGAATGGTCATAATAAAAACAGTTCTAATGACAGGTGAACTTCATACAGTGTCTTCAGAAACATTTGAATTCAAATTTGGCATTGCATATTTCACATTCAAACTATCGTACCAGATCTTAGCTGTGTGCCAGCTAAACACATGGCTTGGGTGGTACCTCAAAATTCTGGTACTTCCTTTTTTGGAGAATAGTACTGGTTTTGCATCCCTGTGTACAGCTGTGAAAATAATTAAAGGAGAGGCAGAGGACAATATTTATACATTGTAAATAGCTTATTGTAAGGATTAGACAAGAAATCTAAGGAATATATTTTTTAGTAATTATATGACTATTATTAGCCATTTTCACCTTGGAATTTTATATGCTGTTGGGTTTTCAAATATCTTCTCTCTGCAAGTGGTGGTGTTGCAAGTTCACACAGGCAGAACAACCTTGCTAAGCTTGGCTGTTTGTGAAGTTAATTTGATGGTGCTGGTTTAGTGGTGAAAAACACAGAATATTCTCAGTTGGAGGAGACCCACAAGGACCATCAAAATCCAACTCAAAATAGACCTGAAAGAGTCAAAAAGTCATATCAAAAAAAGGGAGTGGATAAAGAGACACCACTCTCTTTTCGGGTTTTTGCCTGGAGTGAGACCCTTTTGAAAACTGATCTCTCCAGCCAGACAGTATAATATTAATAATTAATATTAATAATGACTGATCAACTTTAATTGTTTTTAATATTTACATCAGTAGGTACCCCAGTGCCATTTTTTAACTGCTGTTTGCCATGAGCAGATTTTCCTTGCCTGTTTTCTGGGATCACAGCGGAGTCTGAGCTGCCACTTCTGTCCCTGCACGGCTCCAGGGCTGTGAGGGCTGTGCCGGGCAGCTCTCTCAAAGGCTGGCACACGGCGTCCCCAGGCTGGCACAGTGCCCGGCGGAGAGCACAGGGCACAGCACAGGAGCGTGCTGCCGGACGGCGGGGCTGGGGATCGGGGGGCTCAGAGCCCCAGCGATATCCCAGAGCTCTCACCCAGCCCCTGCCCTAGTGAGCGCTTACGCACTCAGTCCTTGAATTATTTCTCTTCAGGAAATTTCCAAATATTTGCAGTTGATCTCCCACAGGCAAGACCGACTTCCTTCAAGATTTGCCCAAGAGCACATTCAGTCCGGAGATTCATTTCAATATGGGATGGCTAAACTAGAGTTAATTCTTTCTTCAAGACCTTGCTCCTGAAATATAGCTATTTTTTTTTTAATAAAAGCAAGATGAAGTCTAATAATTCTTGCATGTAATTTAATCCCCTTCAGTGTTTGTAAAATTACCCATTTCATCTAATGCCTGTCAGTTTTACAATTAACATTGGGCACATTAGCTGCACTTTATGCCTTGACTTTTTTCCTTAAGAAAAAGTGAATTTATTATAAGCAACTTGTTTTCAGAGTCCTCCTATGAACCATGGAGACTGGTGTTCCGCACTTTCACTTTGCAGCCTTCGGATGCAGAGGACAGAGTCCTTTAGATCTTTATTAAAATCATCATTTACACACTTTAAACTTTGAGGCTCTGGGTTGTCCTTGGCCAGCCCTAGCATTGTATGAGGCTTCCCTATTGCTCATTTGGCAGGCACGTGGGCTGCAGGAAATGCTGCAGGGTTGCACCTAAGGAAGGTAGTAAGTGCTGTTTGATGCTGGTTTCCCCAGTGCATGTGGCCCAGCAAACCCAGCCCTGGGCAAGGCCCGTGGGTGCAGGGCAGCTGCCAGCGCCAGCAAGGATAGGCAGGCTCAAAATCGTGGCTGCTCAATCCCAGAGCAGAGGCAGTGGCTGAGGAATAGCACACAATTGTTTTATGTTGCACAAATAGGCTTTGGATTTGGAGGGAGCTGTCCCTGCCGGTGACAGGGGACTGGAACTAGATGATCTTTAAGGTTCCTTCCAGTCCAAACCATTTAGTGAAATGCAGGGCCATTTGCAGGCACTTTGAGTAAAGAACTTCCCGAATCGTAAAGATAACAAAAGGTAAAATTGGAACAAATATGAAAAGATGAATAAAGCAAACCTCATTAAGTAGCTTCTAAAGTGTATTCTGTTAAAACATCGATTTGCCTTAAGGAAAATTCACTCTCTGCTTTTGAGCAAGGAGCAGTGAAATGAAATAGAGTCTCTTTCATTAGCAACAATCTAAAATATACATGTACATGCAAGTGTGTCAAGATTATTTTTCTTTGTAAAGTGAAATCGCTGTTTGGTTTTCATTTAAAAAAGAAATGTGCATATCCTATGGGCTACGCAAATACAGATGCTATTTTGCACAAAAATACAAACCTAAGTGATTATTTTAACCTGGGTCTACACTGCAGTAAGATTACCATAGGTGATTCTACTAGACCTCAGCTCTAGATTCTACTACACCTCAACTCATACCCTGTGTTAAAGCAGCCACGGAAATATGGGCTGAAATAAAATTGAACTCAGGAAATGCTATATCTCATTCTTCCATTTTAAACACACTGTAAGGAAAACAGCTAAGAGAACGCTCTGTACTGGGTAAACAATCTTCAGCCTAGGGCACAACTGACTGCAGCCATCTGTTGTGGAAGGGATTCATCCTGAGATGACTTCAACAAGTGTTGGAAATAAAAACAGAAAAAAGAATAAGTTACCACTTATCAGTACCTCTAAGCAGAAGAAACCTTCATAATTAGTTACTGTTTCCACCTGAATAGTGAGCACAGATAACCCAAAACAAACAAACTCCCCCAAAAAACCAAAAAAATCCCAAACACACAAAACAACAGCAACAACAACAACAAAAACCAAACCCAAAAAATCCCACCCAATAACCCCAACAACAAAACAAAACAACACAACAACAACAATAAAACACGCAAAAAACCAAACCAAAAAAACCCAAATGAAAACCAACTTTGCTAAGGTTCCAGCTCTTCAAGCTCTCACTGAGCAGCTGCATGGTGCCCAACCCCTGGGTGCATGTCTCCATCAGCAGGACAGGGATGTCCTGCCAGCTCAGAAAGGATAAGGATGTTGTAAGCATCAGGCAGGTATAGGTGTCACTGAGCTGGGGAGGTGACTGCACTCACCCGTCACAGTGGGTGCAGTCAGTCCCAAGGTCTGTTCACGCATCTGTGAACTGAAGAAGAAAATTAACTTTAAACCAGCAGCAAGGTTGTTCTCTACAAACAAATCTCTCAGGAGCAAAGTGTAAACATGCATAACTGAGGAAGAATGTGGTATTAGATAAAATATCTTAACATCATTCTTATCAAAAGTTTAAATTTGCATATGTTTATGTATATACACTTCTGTTTGCACTCACCGCCCTACAGTGAGCTTCATTTTAATAAAACTGTAGTGGTTATAAATGTAAGAGCTCATATTTCATACAGTGACACCTCTGAAGAGCTGGAGGGACTGAGCCAGCATGATAATGAAAATGCAAATAAAGGGAAATACAATGCCCATGATAAATAGCGATGGCAGAGGAGGAAGTGCCAATCTCCTGTTTTGCCACTGAGGTTTCTGTGGTTATTTTATAAGGTATCAGGGAGTGGAAGAAACAGTTTGAAAAGAGCTGACTTGAGAGCAAGCACTGAAAGGAAGCAAATAGCAAAAAATCCTAAATCTTTGTGGAGGGTGGGGAGTATTGAGGTGGATTTTCTCTTGTTTTTTTAACCACTCATTTCTTGTCCCTCATTTTAAAGAATTTCTTCCCCACACTTTTATCTCTTTACAGCTTCTGCAATTCTTTGTTTTGTGGCATTAGTTCTCTTGCAAAGAAAATGGCTTTTCCTCCTTATTTCACATTATTTTTTCCTGTAGCAGACATCCTTTTTCATCTCCTTTCTTCTAACAGGAGCTGTATTTTTTAGACTCTTCATTTTCAGTTTTTGTGGGGAGGGTGTGTCCTTTAGGCTTCTTTTGGCCCCTTGCCAGCTTTCAGTCCCTTTTTCTGCATCATGAACAGCTGATACTGTGCTCCTGTCCTGTGCTGTTACAGCCCCTCTTGCCTTTATTCCCCTGCTGTGTAAGGGAACTCCAGAACAGGATTTAGGAAGACATTTTATATGTTCAAGGCCTACAAAAGCTGACTGTGACGATGCCAATGTGGTGGATTAAGAGGGTGGCTGAATTCACCAGCATTTTGAACCAATTTCTTAATACTGACAAAATAAACCAATGTTAATTAACCATTAGCACTTACTGACATATGTCCTCCATTAATAATGTTCAATTTAATATGCCTATACTTATGTATATATATATATATATATATATATGTGTGTGTGTGTGTGTGCATATCTCTGCAAAATTAATTCAGTTATGGAAATACACCTTTGGACTGGTCTCTTCTTTCACTGAGCCAGTCTGCTATGAATTCATGACTTTCCTCCATTCAGAGTTGTCATGGGTTGAAACAGTATGTCTCTGCTAGGACCTTAGAATTCTATAGAAATGACAGGGACCTATGAGGGGTCAGGTTTTGGATTGACACGCATTCAGAAAACAGAAGGTGACTTTCGGTAATACCTATATAAAAGCTAAAGCTGGGTTGAAGACTTTCTCTTTCCTTCCCATCCCAGGAGCAGGTAACACGCGGGCAGCTGAGGAGGGCCCAGCTGAGGCCCTGGCTGCGCGCAGGGTGCCCGGCTGGGCCCCGGGGAGCCGCCGCCTGTGCAGAAGGCAGGGCCGGCCGCCTGTCTGCGCCTGAGGCCGGGCCCCGGGCCCTGGCTGCCGGCAGCCCTGGCCCGGAGGGACGGCAGGATCTCCCCCCGCCAACTCTACGCTGGCCCTTAGCAGCTGTGAGCGGCTCACACCGTCAGATCCGGGGGTGGAAGACGAGGTATCCATCAGCCTCCCCTCACCGCCACGGCTTTGGAACGTTTGCAGCTCCTCGGCAGAGATCACCTGAGCACCGCAGGCCTGAGCGACCTTTAACTCCTTCCTGACACAGACTGAAACTTTAAAATTCTAACCCGTCTCAGAGATGAAAGAAAAGGCCCAATTAGAGACATGTAAAGGGACAATATGAAAATCTCAAAGTCAGTAAAGGGAGAGTGACTTTTAAGTGGTAGAGATGATGAGTTGCTGTGGTTCTAGGCTGAAAATCTCCTATGGGTTTTAGTAACAGGATAATCTTTTAAATCGTGGAAAATATAGATTAGAGAGATGATTTGTGGATTTGAGCAAAGGTCTCTGGATGAACTGAGTGAACATTTTTGTGCCCTCATGAGAGGTTGAACAGAGAGAGGTGAGAAGAAGCCCTCTGGCAGTGAAGAAGTGAGAAGACCATCTCTGTTCCCTGAGTTGAAAAAGATCCTTTGCTTTTTTTTTTTTTTTAAAAAAAAAAAAAAAGATCCTTTGGGTTTTTTTGAAACAGCTCATTTTTAAAAAGTACCACCTCAACTTGTGAAATCCATGGCCCATAGGTAGTCATGGGAAAGGCTAGGTGATATGGTAAGTTCCACAAATGCAGATTTTCCTGTGCAGGCTGCTTTTTTGTGTGAAAGTTACCATACCACACGAGTGGCTTCTCTCTCTCAAAGACTGAATAAAAAAACTGTTTCATAGGTGGTACTGACCTAGGGTTATGAGTTTTGCCTCTTTACATTGTTTGTAGAAAATGAACAGTTTGTAATGGGAGAAAGGGTTGGTTTTAGAAATTAATTTGGGGTTTTTTTTTTTCTTTTCTTATTTTTCTCTCTTAGTATATGTTAATAAAATCTATCTGGTTTTGCTTCTAAGTTGAGCCTGCTTTTGCTATTTTTCCCCAAAATCCTATCTCTCAGTTAGCAAACAAATTTGGCAATTGTAAAACCACCACATAAATGGTGCCGTGACTCAGATAAGCAAACCTAAACCACAATATTAATGACTCTATTTCCTTGCAAATTCTTTTTTTAATTGTTGATTTACTTGTAGATTTACAAGTAAAATTGTTGATTTAATTGTAGAAATAGTATATTATGATTGAGCCAAATAACCTGAAATGTTTTTACAAGGCATGAATTGTGCAGTTTTGACAATAAGGGGAGTGTTTGCTTTTATGCCAAACAACTTTTGGGTGTGGGTTGGATTTTCTTGTCATCTGAAGGCTGGATCTGCTCCTTGAAGTTCAGAGAATCTCACATTGATAGACACTAAGTATCTATATATTTAGGCACTGCGTACACTGATGAGGGATGGACTTGACAGGGGAAAACATGCATCAAAAAAAAGTGAGGTTGTGGTAATTCAGGACATGTTTCTTCCTTTTAGAAGAACGTTCTTGAATAAAATGCATGGAAGTGTTTTTTCATTTCTTATCTCTTTCCCCAAAAAGTCCTTAAAAATTCAGGCTGAATTCATTACAGATTCTGCAACTGTGGACAAAATTTGAATTTCTCCTAGGACTAAAGTGACCTTCAGCATCTCTAGAGCAAACTTTTTGGTTAGCACACAGAGAAGTTTCCCTCACTATTTACCCTCAGTATTAGGTCATTGTCTGATATGCCTGAGCACTTCTGCTCTCTCAGGTATATTTGCACAGCTTTGTCTAAAGCCAGTACTTTGGAAGTACCATTCTTCCACATTGTTTCAATATTTAGGTATGAAATGTCTGTGGTTGCCTTTTGGAGCAATGTGTTTGCTACTGCCCTGCTGCTCTTGCCACCATTTTGATTTTGTGAATGGGCAGCTAATTGGCAGTTCAGGAAGAAATGTGAGCTATTGCTTTACTCCTGTGGCTTTTATTTTTGTTTCATGAGGTTGAAAACAGTTACACAGATCAGTTCTGTTGGTGGTTTCTTTTTGATCTGTTGCTCTTGAAATTCAGTCTGTCCTATCCGTGTTGTTAAAAGAGCAAAGATAACCAAAATAAATATTTTCCTGTCTTCTCTTTCAGATAAAATTGAAGATGAATTAGAAATGACAACAGTGTGCCATAGACCCGAGGGACTGGAACAGCTTGAAGCACAAACCAATTTCACTAAAAGAGAACTTCAAGTTCTTTACAGAGGATTTAAAAATGTAAGAACAGTACTGTAATGAACAATCTAATATGTATGTCCCTACCAGCCTCAACTGCTCAGCTTGATTTTATTATTCCCTTGCTAAGCATTAGTAGTTTTGTATTAGATCTCCCTTACCACAGCAAAATGAGCACAATCTGCCTCTCCAGCTAATATTTATGACACTGCAATCTGCCTAAAACTGGGTTTAGATGAATATTCAGCACATAATGGTCTCATTAAACTTGTTCCCCAAATGTCAGCAAGCACATTTCAATTTTCTCAGCTGTGCCAGTACTTGAAGATAACCTGAAAATGTTTTTATGGCAACTTATTCAAGCCTTGTCATCTCCCAGATGGAGATTTCATCCCTTCTCTAGCTACAGAAATCTTGCTCTTGTAGTAGGGTCTTTGTAGAGCATTTTAGGACATAAGGGTCCTGCTTAAGTAAGGAATAAGGCTGGCATGGCAGGAGGCAAAGTGAAATCAAAAGTTGAATGTGTATTAAGACTGAGGAGACCAGAGAGAGGCTGCAGATTTCCGGGCAAGCAGGCAGCAGTACCAGCTGGCATGACTGGATGTGCAGAGCAGCTCTGTGCCCAGCCTTGTGAGCCACTGTTCCAGCCAGGCTCCCTGGGAACCCAGAGCCAGAGCCTGGCTCTACTGCTGCCTCTCAGGGGCTCCTCACAATCAGGAGAAATGGATGGGGAATGTTGAAGCTACATGGAGCAGATGCTTCATAGACCTTGAAGATTGAGTACTCATTACGTGTTTGCCTGAGGGTCAGGATTTAGTCACCCAGGTGGTTTGTGCCAGCTGATGTTTTAATGATGATTAACAGGTCAAAATCAAGCTGGCTCAATAAACACAGAATGTTTTTTATATTCTCTTGCAGGACAGCTCTAGCATTCAGAGACCATCACAGCAAAATGCTGACATTTCTCTGTCAAGTCTGTTGGGTAAAAACTTGTAAAAAAGAAGGCTGAGCTACCTTAAATACAGGCAGTTCTGAGGAACCTGTGGGACTTTGAGACCTTTCTTTTTGGCAGATTTTTGAAATTTGAACAGATCACATTTCCAGTGCATATTTGACTTTTCCAAGGTGTCTGGTGGTTTCACCCTTGATTTCACTGCTCATCCAAGCGGGCCAAAGCACAGCTCAACCTTCTGTATTTTTGTTTGGTGCGTGTGGCATATTTGTGCAGCATTTGCTGCACACCGGAAGTCATTTCACATGTGAAGTTGCCTAATTGAACAGTGATCTCCTCATGCTTTTGCCAGCCCTCAGGAAATCACATGGCTTTTGAGACAGAGCTTGGCAGGTTAATACCTCGACATGATATGACTGCCTACAGAGGAAGGTTAAACCCTGTTTAGCTAAGATCTCTACAGTGCCTTCTGTATTGCTGTTGGGTGGGAATCCTGTGTAGGAGAGCTCTGCTCCGTGCTTGGGGGGGATTTGCAGCCGCAGATGCAAACCAGTGAGGCAGACTTGGAGCACTCTCAGCACACAGGACGTTCACCCCCTGCCCTTCTCAATTCTGCTAGCACTTAGCACTACGGAGGCATTACCTCCCAGGGCAGTAGTGGCAGACAAGGGCATTTAACTTGTGATGTAAACCTAGGACATCACTGAAGGTCTTGGTTTTAATTGGCAGTGATGACAAGGTCTTGGTTTATATCTGACTATTAGGACAAAGCAGGCTGTTTTTATCCAGCTGATCTGCCCACAATATATACAAAGTTTCATATTTAAGGTTTAAATTGACATGAAAGTGCAGCTTTTATACTGGTAGCCTCCAAATCCTGGTTTCAATGGAATGAGTAATTATGCACAGGAGACAAGCTGGCTCATCTGTTACCAGGTTTGCTATTGTACCAAACCATCTGTTCCTTGGGATGATGTTACAGTGCCATCTGGAGATTCAAAATTCCTGTGGGAATACAGTCATTTTCCTCTCTGGCTTATACTTATTGCTTGCTCTCAGTGATTATTGCACAGGTTCTTTTTAATCACAAAGCAACACCTGGATAATCACAGAGCCATTTGCAAAAACTTGTGTTGGGCACAGAGGGATTGAGGCCCTGGCTGCAGAGGATTTGGTGTGCAGGAGCAGGGATGGTGTTCCTCCAAAAGCAGCTCAGCCCAGCCTAGGCTGGCCTCTGGACTAGTGCCTGTCTGACCAGAATCCTAGTTCTCAGTACCTTTAAACTGTTCTTTCTTTGTCTCTGAATTCTGTTACCACCTCTCTCCAAATTGTCTCAGTCTTTACCCAGGGTGTCACTAGGTCTGGTCTGGTGGTTTTGCCCCAGACTGATGGAAGCTGCCAATAAATTCATCTCCAGAGAAGCTGAGCACTCTAACCAGGCCTGTATTATTGCTGCCTGGCCAAATGTCCCCTCTCTTTGCCTTCAGCTTGCCTTTTCAGCTGTGAGAGGGTGCCACCTTCTAGCATTTCTTGGTTCTAGGACCAAGAGTTCACATTTATCTTAGCAGTTGCCTCTGCCCCCAGGATTCTGCTTTATGTGAATGGTGTCCTTTGTACCTCTCTGTTAGCTGCGGTCAGACTCGAGCCAGACCAATATGAGGTGTTTGGTCCCATATATTTGGTTGGGATTCTACAAAAGCAAAGTTACAGGCAAGCCCAGCAGAGCCTCTGGTGGGTCTTGCCTTGCTACAACAAAAGAAAATGTGATACCTTCTGTCTGTTTTTTGAGCTCAACGGCAATATTGGCAGAGGAACAGAATGGCCATGAGTAGGCATAGGCTGGAACTGGAAGCAAGTTTCTGCCCTCCAGAAGAGTAAAGTGAGCAGTTATGGAATTGCAGGGAGGAAAGCAAGGAAGTATTTTTATTATTAAAATTGGTAAATTTATGTCTAATGAAGGGACAAACAATACAGAGATTTGAGCTCGGTAATTCAGGATCTTCCCCTTTGGCCATGTTTCTAATGGCTTGCATTCTTTGGAGTCGAGTACATGGATTTAAAGGAACAGGTTTTGTGGGATTTTTTGCTCAGTTTGGGGGGATTTGTGCTGTTAGGGGAAATATTTGTTAGCTGCAGTGGATAATTTCTTAATACTAAATCAGGAAACAGACGATCCAAGTAACTGAGGGGCTGCTGGAGACATCCTGACCTTGCTTTAGTGTCATTATTTTAGCAAATCTGTAATGAAGTGTAGTATGAGATTTGTAACAAAGCAGGACTGTAGAGATTAAAGCAAGCAGTATAAACAAGGGAGAAATGTTCTGATACCCTAGTAATCCCCAAAATATCTCCAGAGTGGGAGAGCATAGAGCAGCAAACTACACAGGATGTCTGAGTGCTGAGACATGCAAATCTGGATTGTGGGTTTGTGTGTGGTCAGCTAACATGCTACATCTAATTTAGCAAAATGTGACCCCTGGGTTCTCATCCTCATGTTCTGGCCAAGTGAACTGAAGAGGGTCTGACAAGCACATCATGCTCAGTTCTCCTGTGGTCCCTGCACCTCTGCTTTGCACATCTCTGAAATCAATCAGTGGAGTTTACTTCTGATTCCAGCAGGGGAAAAAAATGCAACTGCTATTTTATTTTCCTTTTGGTTTTATGGGTTGATGTGTTTGGTTTTTATGTGGATTCAGCTCCTTTTTGGTTTAGTGAATTAAAAGAAGAGGGTAAGTTCAGATGCACAGTTCATGCTGCCAGAGCTTGATGGTTAGCCCTGGGAAAATGAGGGATTTGTTCTGTGCTTGACAACAATACCAAAAAAAAAAAAAAAAAGTTCATGGTTTGGTATTTTTACCAAATAAAATATTTTTACCAAATAAAATATTTTTACCAAAGAATTCACAGGTTAAGGAAATGAGAGATGTTAACCTAAAACCCTGCTATCAAAGGAAAGCCTTATGAATACTACA
Source organism: Sylvia atricapilla (assembly GCF_009819655.1). Lineage (NCBI taxonomy): Eukaryota > Metazoa > Chordata > Aves > Passeriformes > Sylviidae > Sylvia > Sylvia atricapilla. The sequence continues at coordinate 383,750 of NC_089153.1, forward strand.
GTGAACGACTGTGTTTTTCTTACTGACAAGAATTTTTTCTTGAAGTTTTTCTTTTTCTTTATTAACTTAAGTGGAATTTAGGATCACCTGCTCTGTTTCACAAGAGAGATTTCTTTCTAGTCAGCAGAATTAAGTAGTACTACAGCACTAATGAGGCCTCTTGAGCATTATTTGGCTCATACAAAACAAAAATTGTGATCAATTAACTGCAAATGAATTGGTCGTAGCATATGTGTCTGAAAGCAATCCAGTTACAGAGAGCTAAATGGGCTGATCAATGTCAGTGCTGTCTCTCCCTAGCACTCCTAGAGCTATGATGCAAACTTTCATTTGGTTTCCAGGTGGATCATCAGAAGCAATAAGGATCATGTGGAAATTCAGACAATTAAGCAGGCCCAATGGCTAAAACTACTAGGATAGCCCTTGCCCCTGTGAGAGAGCACAGGTAGCAGCAGCAGCAGGCATGTGCCCATCTCTGGTAATAAACAGAGGGAAGGGGACCTCAGGGACTCTGTAGTTATGGGAAACATAGAGAAAGGAATGATCAGTCCCTCATCTACAAACCGTCTTTCAACAGGTGAAGTTGTGGTTCTTAGAGAATGTAACAGCTGTGTTATCATGAGAAGAGAAGGAAATAAATATCAGTGTAGCACTGTGCTGGAAAGGACTGGCCAGTTGTGCCAGGCTTGTTTTTAAAAAGAATGACAATTTGGTAAAATACTCTTTGAGGGGCCCTGTATGATCTTGCAGCAACAGCACCTGAGTGACCAAGGAGAACACTTCTGCTCAAGAATGGCTGTGAATACAGTTCTGGATCTGATCAATGATTAAAAGATACAATAAATAAATATCAGATTATTTAATGTACATTAGCTTACAAGCTTCACAAAACATCAATGTTTAGGAAATACTTGGGAGACTTATTTGGTAGCTGTTAGCTCCTATTTAATTATTTTCCTTTGATGAATTCTGCGTTAAAAGTAACCATTTTTCTCATGATAAGGAAACCAGGCAATGGATATTTCATGAGGAGCTTTGGAACAGTTTGAGAATACTCATCTAACTAGGAACATTGCAACATACAAAATTACAAATGGCATATATAAAAGTTGTCAGATTGACTGTTTGCTCGCTCTATCTAAACAGCAGTTCAGGACTATCAGGCACGGTAGTAGGAGTCAGGTTCCAAGAATGAAAAGCTGGTGGTTCCTTGTGCAAATAGTTATATTTTGTGAAGTTCCCAGCTGAAGGACCTGTGTTAAAATGAGGCAGGGATCAAGCATGACAGAGAGAGGCAGAGAGGGATGCATGGAGTGAGTATAGTGCCAGGAACAGAGGAACTTTCTTGATCCCAAGTTTGCCTTTGAGCTCAGTATAAGCATCAAGCCAGGCTGTATGTGCCAGCTCTGTGAGTTTTGTGAGAGAGTGAGCCTGCTCAGATAATCCATCTCCAGCACATCCTACCAGCAGGGACAGTCCTCTTGCTCCCTCCTCCCTCCCTGATGGGAGTTTGGGGAATTAAATGGCTGAGTGCAGCCAGCGCTGCAGCAGGACACAGACCCCAGGTTCTCTATTGATCAGTGGCTCTGAGTGTGGGAGGAAGCTGACTTTTCTGTGCTCTGTTAAAAAGGCTGAGTGCTGTGGTTATTTTATTGATTTGCTCTGGTTTCGTTTTCAAAATTGGTTGATAGAGAAATTTGAGGAATAGTGCCATCAACTGGGAAGTATTTTCTGTAACTGAAAATATCACATGGTTAGATGGCATTGCCCAACACCCTGTAATGTATGGTATAGCAGCACTGAGCTGGTGAGGGTGTGTTTATTATTGAGTTTTGTTTCTAAGTATTTACTAGTGTGCTATCGACTGTTCACCTCTGTGGATCTGGAGTAAGGCTTCTGGCTACAGTCTGCTGCTGAGGGCTAATGGGTTCATATCTGTGAAGGCATTACACAGGGAGGTGTTAACTGTCATGAATTTTATTTGTAATTATTAGATGAAAGTTTTGTATGACAGAAGGCATGAGCTGCCTTTCTAGGTCATTCTATAAAACAGCAATGAAACTGCTGAAAACACAGTTAGAAGTGTTACTAATGGTGAACCAGCTTTCTGAGATGCTTAAGATGAAACTGCAGTCTGAATTACTTCAATTTCTCCAGCTGCACAACCTGTGCATGCAGAGCACTGTGAGAACAGAAAGGTGATTTGTTTCATTGCTCTTTTTGGGCTTGTAGGGTTTTGCAAATGAACCTTTACAAACCTGTGTTTTACTTTATTCTCTTTCTCTCTCTCTCTCTTTTTTTTTTTTTTTTTTTTCTGTGTGTTTTGTTTGGTTGGTTGGTTTGTTTTGTTTGTTTGTTTTTGGTTTTGTTTTTTTGTGGGGTTTTTTTGTTTGTTTTCCAACAGGAATGTCCTAGTGGGGTTGTTAATGAAGAAACATTCAAACAGATCTATGCACAGTTTTTTCCTCATGGAGGTAAGTGGAATGCTTTGTGCATGTCATGGTTCTTGAAGCCCTAACATTGCCTACTGCCAGCTGGCTGCAAAACTGCTGCAGATCATCTGTGCAAGAAATGAGAATTGAGCTGAAGCTTTGAGGGGTTTTAGACAGAAACACAAACCTCAAGGTAATAAAAATTTAGGCCCTTTGAACAGCTATTTCACATAGAAAAACACGAATAAAGATTGCCCCTCAGTGTCAGCTCTTCAGCTCTATTTCCCAATCCAAAATAGAAAGTGGGGTTTGATGCTTTGTTCTGTTCTTTCTGTTGGCAGAAAGGGGAATTGCTTCTCAGTGTGTCTTTGCTTCCCCGCTGTTGGACTGCTGGGCATGTAGTGTCTAGCACAGGAGAGTCTCAGACTTCTTTTTGGCCTGAAAATTAATCAAAGCCTCCTAAAAATTCTTAAAGCAGTTTTTAATTGATTAAGTAAACTCCTGGCTACCTGAAATGATCATTTTGGTGTTTATGTGACTAAGACAGGGCCATGTCATGAATGGGCATATTAAGGTATTGTATTGAATCTCACAAATAATACATGTTCTTGCCTTTTAAAAACTTCAATAATCTGTATATTCAAACTGGATATGTTCTGTTGAGATGCTGCTCTCAAATTGAAAGAAGTGAGTAATTTAAGTGGCTTTTTTAGCAAAAGATAAGTATTTGAGGCTTTCCAGAATATCCCATTGTAGTAGCTGCAGAACACATCTGCAAGGGTGTTTGTGTCCATGTGAATTTATCTAGAGAAGGTCATTAACAAGTAAGTGTTTTTTCAGCTAAATGTCAAAATAAAACACATTATGCTTATGTTTTATAACCCATGTGACCTCAAAGATGTACACATATTAAAAAATTGCATTAAATTTCAGTATGAACTTGATGATTTCCTGTTGTGATTTTCTAAATCCAGCAGTTTAAGGACAAAAATATGCCTATAGGTGAGATTACTCTCCAGCAGCGGGTAAAACTCAAGTAACTGGAGCAAGACCTGTCTGGAGTTGGGCATTCCTTGGGGGGGGTCTCTGCTTCATCTTCCACAAAACAAAAAGGTAGAGAAAGGATGCTGCAGACTGAAGTTACTCTTTGGTATTTTTGCTGTGTCTCCCACCATGTGAGTTAGAGACACTCTGGGATGATTGGGGATTTTATGCTCTTTCTTTCTGCCTCAAATTATTTCTCCAAATAATTTCTACTGTAATAAAAGCTTTTGCATTTCAAGGCAGTTGTAAGGGAGGATGGCAGGATTTTGCAAGTCCATGATAGCATTTACTGGTTCATAGAATATCTGGAAATGTTTCAGGACTGAGTTATATACAGAAAGAAAATAAGTTCATGACTTGTTTAGAGCCATCAGTGCATGATGAGCTGCTGTCCCTGCCCTTTGTGCCTTTCAGATGCCAGCATGTATGCACATTACCTCTTCAATGCCTTCGACACTGCACAGAATGGCTCCGTGAAGTTTGAGGTGATTGCTTTGCATCTTCCATGCCACTTTCTCAATTTTGTGGGTTTTAACCTTTTCTGTCCAGTCTTCATTGCAAAGTAGTAGGACTTGTTGGATTAAGGGTTACAGATTTCAGTCTAAAGTCAGTCAATGTTTTCACATTTGGTTTGCTTTAGTTTATGCAGATGCTGTTCCATGTCCGTAAAGAAAGATCTAGATTGTGCTAGTCAGAATCAGAGGTTTCTGCAGCAGAGAAGAGTGCCTGAGGAGAGTCCCATGTGAAATGAGATAAGGGATAGAGGGTACTTGTTATATTGTCATCTGCAGTCATCGTGCATTGCTTGATGTGCTGAACAAGCATCTCAGGTACTTGAAAACTAAATGCACCCTTTAACTAAAAGGTGTGTTGTAGTGGCTACATACAACCTCCTGTCACACTCACCTCAGAGCTGTAGGAGTGCAGCAAATGGATAGATTAAGTCGTAGACTTCTGGAGCATGACCTTCATAGTTTTGAAGACTATGAAACTCCTAAAAAACTACAAATCATAGGCAGTCTTGCCTTTGCTTTCAAATGGCCAAAACCTCTGGTAATTTCCAGGTAAGACTGGGAAATGTGCTCATTCATTAAATGTTCAATGGGGGTATTTCCATATGTATCTGTGTGTCTCTGTGGCAAGGGCTTCAGTGGGAGGTTTGAATGGGGCAGCTCGTTAGTAGTTAAAGGTGTTCAGAAAACTAAACAGACTGAGAACAGAAAAATGCTGTTAAATAACAAACAAACAATCAAAAACAAAAACCAACCAAAAAAACAAACAAAAAAAAAATATATAAAGAAAACAAAAACCACAACCAAACCTAGAAAGTGCTGAACTTTCATTCCTGGTAGATCTGTCTCTTAACTGGTTGTCAGAAAGGAGAATTTTGTCCCTTTTTTTGTATTGTTCAACAAATTCAAATTCCTTGGAGACTTGGCAAAAAGGAGCAGAGGTTTCTAATTCTAAGCAGTGCTGGACTGCCCCATGCACAGCCCATGGAAGTGACTTAAGATATTAAATGAGTTATCAGGAGCTGTATAGCTCTGTTTGCCTGAAGGTCTGTCTGTGCTAAAAATCCACTGTAGCCATGCTAATCTCGGTGCCTGAGCCACCATGCAGTATAATTAATAAATCACAGTTATCAGAAACAGTAACTTTATTGTAAGCAAAGAAAACCAATTAAAATTATGTGTGAGAAAACCAATTAAAATTATGTGTGCCACACTGTGTAATTAGTGGTGGGAATCACATCTGGTCAAGTCTGGCAGATTTTGCCAGACAACAAAATCTAAGGCTCCCTTAGAGTCTGCGTCAGAGGAGCTTATCTCTCAGATTGGATTTTCTCCCTTCTTTGCCAGTACCTCGATCTGCAGATAAGAAAGCATCAGCTTCTACTTCCACAGGCTCAGTCCAGCTGTGTTTAACCAAGTGGTAGCAATCTGAGTGACAGCTCCTAGCAGCAGGGAGGAGAAAGGCCACTGGAGGATCTGGCAGTGCTCTTAAAAAGCAGACATCACAGTGAATGCTTCAACTATTGAGTTCAGTCAGAGAGGGCACTTTTTTGGAAAAGGGAGCCAGAAGAGGTTGATAAGCACATGCTCCATCCTAAAAAGATAAATATTTTGACTGGCATTGTATAAAGAGGGTGACTTAGAAAAGGATATTATGAGAATTCACACCTCTCTTTGCCCCAAACTAGGATTTTGTGATGGCGTTGTCCATTCTGCTACGGGGAACTGTTCATGAAAAGCTGAGATGGACATTTAATCTGTATGACATAAATAAGGATGGCTATATAAACAAGGAGGTAAGGCTGTTCCTGACAAATGTGGTTGATTTTGGAAGGGAGAGTTGATTTGGTTTTGTTGCAGAACACAATTAATTTTACATGCAGCTAATTAAATGCAATCAGAGTGGACTCAAGCATTTGTCTATGTCTAAGCAAAGTGCACAATGATTTTATTGCATGTTTTTCCAGACATATTTTCATATATTATAGTGTCTCTAATGAGTTGTGTTAGTCAGGAGCAAAATGCTGATTACAGCTCTGAGCCACATAACCTTTGTGAAGGGGAGGGTGATGGTAGCAGTACTTGGTGACTGAGGCTCAAGGGCTTGCTTTCTGCATGGGGAGATACTGTGGGGGTCATCTGAAGCAGTACAAGCCTCCAGCACCACTCCCAAATCCTGCATTGTAATCTGTTTTTATCTTCTTATCTGGTATTGCTTGCTCCCATTATGGGAAGCCTTGGTTTTGAGCATGGTGACCTTGAATATGTGTCAAATATATCTTAGTCTGCTCTAACCCACTGTGAATCCCTGGTGGGTTTGCAGTTGCTGCCACTGGTCATAGAGCTGAGAGGCAATTTGTGCAAGGTGAGGGACCAGATTCCCAGTTCCAGCTGTGAATCCCTGGTCCTGGAGGAGGCCCTTGGGACAGAGTTGGTGCCCACAGTGCAGAGCTGACCACAGCCCTTGCTCCCAGCACTTGCTGTGTCAGAACCAGGCCAGGGGAGGAAGCACTGGGAGCATGTGGCACAGCAGGGGCAGAAAGAAGCAATTCTTTCTACAGAATGTTTGTGTGTCTGGCACATCTGTTTCCGTGATCATGCACAGGCATTCCAGGTACTGGTTTGTCATAAAGAAGGGTGAAGAATAGGGCAGTACAAGACAGAAATGGGCTCTCATTCTCTTAATTTCCTTTTTGTGCTTTTTCTGGCATTCTGCCATGGCAGGAAATGATGGATATCGTAAAGGCAATTTATGATATGATGGGAAAATACACATATCCAGTGCTCAAGGAAGATGCACCAAGGCAGCATGTAGAAGTGTTTTTCCAGGTACCTGGGTTTTTGATGGGTTTTTCTTAACACTTAAGCTATGCACTGATAGACTTACCTGTACAGTTGAGTCTATACCTCGTTATATATTCCAAAATAAACCCTAGCAACCACTCAGCCTACATTGCAATGCCTGCTGATTTCCTGGCTCCAAAGGTATCTGTCTGGTCTCAGGCTGACCCTTTGTCTTGAGATATGCCACATCCAGTAAGTCTGAAGCCTTTGCATGTGTTGCAGTTCTTCTGTGCTGCTTCTCTCAACTGTCCTAAAGACTGATAGGAATGTGGTTTGGGGTTGGTCAGGCAGTGAATAAATAAATGATGGAATAAGGACAGAGGTTCTGGTGTGTGTCAAGAAAGCAGTTAGAGATGACCTCAAAAGTGCTCCAAATCCCAAAGTAAACAAGTCCTTAGCAGTTGGCCAATTCAGCACTGAGTCTATGGGCTACACTTTTAAAGTGCCCAGCTTTATTCAGGTTGCATCAAGATACTGTACTGTAACAATAGTGTTACCAATGTAAACTAATTTTTACATTATTTTATTTTGCAGAAAATGGATAAAAACAAAGACGGAGTTGTAACTCTAGATGAGTTTATTGAATCATGTCAGGAGGTAAGGACTAAATAATAACTGCAAGGAAAGCTCTATCTTGTGTCACATAATTTGTGTCCCTTTGGATAAACTCTATTTAAAACAAGATGCTTCTCAGGATCTTGGGTTTTGTTTGCTCTATGAAAAAAAAAAAAAAAAAGCAACCAAACCAAAACAGCTTCAAGACTGAGTCTGTGATGCCCTGAGAAGCCTGTGACTCAATAGTGAGGTAGGGTTAGGCAGAATATGGGAGATGATATCTTCATGTGCAGTGCTTGGACCAGTGCTATTATTTTCCTGAGTGGACTGCAGTACCGGATTCTACAGACAAGCAGACAACTGTAGAGAAAGCTCTTAACTGTCTTGCGTAGTTTTGGGGTTTTGTTGGTTTGGTTTTGTTTTGGTTTTTTTCCTTCATTTTGAGAGTCTGCTGCTGTCTCTGTGTGCTGCTGCCCCAGATGTCATTTTCAAGTACCACTACTGGAGCTGCCCAGAATCAAAGATGTCTCAAATTCTTGCAATTATAGCACTGAGTTATAAAAGCAGTTGATGTTTTCATGGTCAAACATTAAAAGAAAATGCTGTCATCATAGCAGTGATTTCAATTTTTCCTCTGTTTTGGAAGTAAGCCCCCTCTTGCAAATACCATATATGAGGTTGGGTGTGATAAGTTTTTGTTGGTATTTTTAGGACTGGCACAAAGAAGCATCTGCATTAACATGCAATTTCCTAATATCTGTTGTCTTAGAACTTGATTGTGTGAATATTCACTCAGGAGTATCTCTAATATTTGACCAGTACAATAATGGTGTAAAAGGCAACCTCTTGCCTTGAGGAATGTTTACATTGGTGCACAGAATTGCATATTGGACCTTCTATGCATTTTATGTTGCCTAGAAAATTCTTTCCAGTTCTGCAGCAGAGAGCTCCTCTATCACTGAGCAAGGGGAAGGTGCTCACTGTGGAGGACTGGGCTGGCTTCTGCTGGTTTGGTGTCAAACCTGGCTCTCGCTACACCCAGTCTCAGTCAGGGACTTCAGACAGCAAAATCCTTGTTTAGCAGATGCATAATAGAAGACTAATGTTTTTCAGTTACTTCATTCTTGGTCCCTCCTGATTGTTTGGCTTATTTTTGGCACCATCTTTATTTGACCATTTGTGTTGTGTATTATTCTTCACATTCTTAACTTACCTGTAGGTGTGTGCATGATCAATGGTCTCAGTATTGAAGCAGCTTTACTTTACCTGTAACTGTTAGAGTTTTACTTCTCTGTTCCCATTTCTGCTGCCATCCTGGCACTGCGAGCTGGGCAGGCTGATGTACCATCAGCTGCTGTTTCCTGGCAGGCAGGAGCAAGCCCTGCAACACCAAGATTTATTCTTTTTATCTTTATGAAAAAGAAACCAAAGTGTGCAGCAGTGCTCACCTGTGCCATTGTGGTAGCTCTGTGGACAGTGAAGCTGTGGCATGACCCTGGAAAGAGTGATTTGCCTCCCATTCCAGATGATGCCTTGTACCCACTGAGTGAGCACTGACAGGGATGATGCAGACTCACAAAATAACTGAGGAATGCAGTGCAATAGATCTTTTAAGCTGCTCAATATGGAAAATTGTTTTCATGTTACAGGCAAACAGCTGTTCTAACTTTTGGAATAACTGAATTCCTGTGAGGGGGAAACCATCATTATGTTTTTGTATATGAACTTGGTTCTTATCTTGAAGTAAAATTCCAATAGTTTAGGAGAAATAATCCAGGATTTCCCTTGTGTCTGTCTGTAACTTTCTCATTTGGCTCTAGGAACCTTGGAGAGGCTGTGGTTGCACAGATTGCATGTGTTTGGGATTTGAGCTGGAATTTCTGGCAGGAAGTGCTCTCCCAAGGCAGTTGGTTTGTTGGTTTAAAACCTGCCATTCCATTTGGACTTGTGGAGCACATTATCCAAGACCACGTTTGTGCACCCAGGGTCAGGGGCATCTGAGAGTTGAACACAGGCACCAACACAGTGCCCTGCCTGGCACAGTCTGTGCTGGACATCAGGCTCAGGAGAAGACCCTGTGCTTGGTGTGCCTCAAACCAACCCAGGGCTGAAGCACAAGCCAGCTGTTGTGCTGAATCAGGCCTGGGCACTGAACCAGCCCCAGCTCACAGAGGGGGAAAGCATTTCCAGAGCAAGGCTGCTGCCTGCAGGAGGAGCTGCAGAGCTCCCTGGTGCCAAGGCAGAGTTATGAATTCTGCTTGTCCATGCCGGTTTCATGGAAATATCTTCTCCTTGCTTTCAGGACGACAATATCATGCGATCCTTACAGCTCTTTGAGAATGTCATGTAACCAGACGAGCACTGGAGGAGTCTGAGACTTCTGTGTAACAAAGATCTCCTTTCTGTGTGAAAGATTTTACAATTGAGCCATGTCCCGTGTGTGAGATTTTGTATGATATATCCAACCAAATGGCAACTGAATGCAACCGATCCCACCTCTTCTCCCCAGAAGATGCTGGCGGACCTTTGTTTCATTTTGGAAGCATGTGAATATTTTAATAAATCCCTACAAGAGAGAACTGCTGCTCGAAGTTCAATGAGTAATACAGAGAATTGTTTTCTAGGCACAAGTTCTGCTTTCAATCTAGCAAGCTTAATTCCCTATGATAGCACATGTTGATAGCTATTCAGTCATCTATTGCAAGTAACAGCTCAGTCCACACCTCCGTTCAGCACAATGTTCTGTGGATGCCTTGCCGTTAATCTGCTTTGACAAAACCCCAATCTACCAAGGCAGTCTGTGAAAAAATGAACAGTCAATGTACCTGGGACATTAAACAGCCCATGTAGCTAGTATCCTTCAGGGATCTGCAGAGATCCTGCTTATCCTCTCACATGCACTGGTGCCACCATGCTGACTTTAGTGGAATTCTTCCTGAACATATTAACCAGGTGATCTTCATGACAGGGTGAGCCAGAAAGGAGTAGAAAATGTTGCACATATTAATATAAAAGTACAGAACAAATCCAATTCAGGAATGAAAAGTTGCCAAGAGACCTGGCAGGTGTGTAAGGGCTGGTACGGAAAGATGAGCACCTGCTCTGGTCCCAGCCTCCTGTTGAGTCCCAGGGATACCAGGTGATACTCCACTGTGCATCTCAGCAGCACCATGGCCATGTGCTCTGGTCTTTTTGCTGTAGTTTGACACACACTTCCTAGGTTCATCACTGGACGTTATAGTAAGCTTTTGCCCCCTTTATAGATTTATTTAAGCTTTCTTGTTTGACTTAGTGAAGAACAAAGATGCAGCTGTGTTTCAATATACAGACCTTGGCACCCACAAAGTGCCCAACACATTTGATTGGGAGCTCTTGAATTGTTATTAGCCTCAGAATCAGCTGCCAGGCCCATATTTTTTTTCTACAAGATGGTAGCATGCCTTGTACAAGTTCCATTGGTTTAGGGGCTTGTTTTTTTAATTAATAAAACAGAAAAGTTCATGTGGAAACTTTACACCAAGGTTGGATGATTTGTCAGCTGAGGAATGTCAGAGCCTTCTGTGAAGAAGCCTCTTAGGAAAGCTGACCCACCAGAATGCCATTGCCATCTCCAGGCAGACAGTGGCTGAGAAGCAAAGAGAAGGAGGAAACAGCCAACTTTTCCAGCTGCTCAAACCACACAGATGGGACAGTCCCTGACATAGTGCTGCATCCCTCCCATCCAGTAAGCATCTATTTTTATTGTATCACATACTATATTACAGACAAACTGTTAGCACTGAAGATATATTTTAAAAATTATGCAAGTAGAAGGTTTTTATAGTACAGAATGCATAGAATGCCTCCCTTCTGTAGCCCTAATTTTATAAAAATTTCAGCTGTTAAGGCATTCCTGATTACAGAAGTAGGTCTGATCAGTCCTAGTATAATGATAATGCAAATTCCCCAAGATGGGGCATTTTCCCCATTTTGCTGGGCTCCTCCATACACTCCTGTGTAGGCTTTATTTCTTTAAGCTGTCCCCTTGTCATCAACAGTGCTGTTTAAGTGAAGTTACATGTCTGCAGTAATGACACCTTAGTCCATCCTGTTTATTGCCTTTCATACAAATACCATTAATTAATTCCTCCCAGCAATGATGTAGCCGCTCTGTTGAAGGGCTGGGATTTGCAGGAGGGAGGCCATGCTGTGGGAGTTTCTCTCCTCCAGTTGCTGGGTATTATCATTTAAGCTTTATTTAACAGGCACTTGGTAAAGACATCAGCTGCAGCTGAAATAATAATAAGCAGTTTACTGTGTTCCATTACTGTGTTTACCATTCCTTCTTGATCCTTCTTGCATTCACTTTAGCAAATTACAGAATTTAATATAACTACTAGGTTTTCCCTCAAAACTGCTTTGTCTAATTTTCTGAGCAGTTCACTTCAGCAGAGGGAGAAGTGGTCAGGGCAATGGAAATTAAGGACTTGGATCAGGCTAGCACAGTGCCTTTTTCCTCTAATAGTCTTGCTTCAAGGGCGCTTATGAGATGGCACATACAGACAGAAATGTTTGGAATGTAACCTTTTCAAAAGAAGATATTAGTTGCATGGTGCCATAGTCCCTGAAGCTAAATTAATTTCTAGAGTTATTGTGATGAATTTGGCCTTAGCTGTGTTTCCTTGCCCTGTTGGCAACAGTTCTGTGGGGGCTGCCTTTGTCACCAGGGCTGTCACAGCTTTTTCTTGAGTGTGGCTCCAGCTCAGCAGCAAACAGCTAGTGTCACTGTCAGTGCATGTTGACATGCATTGCTGAAATCAGGGTACCAGTACTGGCCCTGCCATCTCCTTTGCTGTTCCACTGTGCCTGCTTTTCATTGCCAGGAACAATGAGGGTGAGTCAGGCAGAGAGGGAGATACTGACAGGTAGAGAGGGAGATACTGACAGCTACACCGAGTCTGCCCTTAGAGGATAACAAGCTTTGATTTGGATCCCACCAGAGTCAAACCCTTCCCACGCACTCCTGATGTTCAGCCCTGGGTTGAGCTCCGTGCTTCACCTGAAGCCCACAGTAGCTTAGACAGGAAGACTTGCAAAGTGTCACCCACAGCTGTGTTTTCTCAAAGCTCAGATTGCAGAATCTATCTGTGGCAGAGTTCTTGCCATTGCAGACCCAGTTATTTCCCCGATCCCACTGCTTGTCCCTGATCCCATTGTTACAACCAGAGGCTGGGATACACCAGTGCATAGAAGGCCTCTGCGTTTTCCATCAGCAGCATCTGTCCATGGCAGGTGTGCTCCAGCCAGCAGGTGAGACATCAGTGACTGTGAGAAAGCTGCTCTGTGCATGGAAATGGCTTTGGGTTTGTTTTTCATGTTTTCTGTGAACATTACTCTACTGTAAACTTGCCAAGCCTCTGCTTGCTCATAAATAGGGCTTGCAATATTTATGACAAACACTACTACATATTTCTAAATAAAACACCCTATGTTACTTCAGTCTCCCACCCTCATCGGTCCTCCTGCCAGTAGGCAGAAGGCAGTTCCTATTACAGTCAGATTCTCTGTCAGTGCTAACAACTCTGCACATTTCCTCCAAGTTATGAATGTTTAAATACTGTCTGAATCAGGACTCTGACTGTTTCAGTAGTTACAAACATTAGTCTGCATCTTCATGCCAGCATTTTATAAAGAAAGCCCTTCTAACACGCATTTTTAGGTAACAATCTGTTGACAAATGGGAATGTTATAAATGATAATGATAATAAGAAAAAAAAAAAAAAAAAAAAAAGATACCATGCCTGTTCTGTAGCTGTTTTCCTGTTCCTCTGAATGCAATGCAATATTGTAAGTAAACATGAGCCAAGCTAAAAGCTCAAAACACAAATACCCTGAGGTTCAGGCATTGTGGTCAGTGGCATTTCCTGACTGCAATATATGTTGAGAAGAAAAACCCTTGTGTCTGTGGGTCATCTCTGATGAGATGGTAGCAGCAGTGTGTCAGACTTGTCTTCTTCTTTATGGAAGTGCCATGAATGGCCTGAGGACATGTGCAAATAATGTAAATTGTGATAACTAAAGCCATGTTAATGGATCAGCCATGTATAGCTTCACTGTTACAAATGCTATTCTCCAATGGCAATTTGTATTCAATTTTGTCGAATGGTTTTAAAAATGTTGGTTTTAATAATAAAAAGAAATACCTGTAGGAGGGTGTCCTTTCTTAAACCCATTATGTATTTTTTCTCAAGGGACACTGTCAGGTTAAAATTTGCAATGAAACTTTAAAGTGTTACTCAAATATGTATCCTTGGGGGCGGGGGGCGGGGTGGCGGTGTGCTTTGAAACTGAACTATGCTGTGAGTTAACTCATGCCAACAATTTATTTGCATCACTGATTCAGGGATGCTCTTACATTTGTTGTGGTGACATACACTGAACTGATAGTTTGGCCCTTGTGTAAAAATCAGAAATGTTCTTCTACCTGCATCACTGATAGTAACTTAGAGTGGTGAAAACTGAAAGCTTACAGGCATGTCTTTTCCCTTCCACAGTTCTGCTTAAGTATAAGCAGGAAAGCAGACAATCACATTTAAAAAAAAATGAAAACATTGTTTTATGTTATAGATAAGAAAAATAAGCCAAAACCTCACAGTGTCCCTTTAGCTTTGATTTATTGTAAGCATCCATTCTGACAGATGGAGTAATGCAGAAGCAATTTTGCCAGACTATATATATGCGTGTACATATACATATATGTGTTTGCTAAACTCCATTTTGTAGATTATTTGTCTACCACTGCATCCCAGGAAAAAGAACATTCATCCATGCAGAAATACGAAAATAAAGGTGTCTGTGTGAAATGTGGTCTTGGTGTCACTGCAGTGCCTGCCCAGAACCCGCTCCCACCACAGGCACCTCCTGCTCCCAGAGACAGCAGGGCTCTCTGGACAATGCCAGACTGGAATTCTTGCTCCTTCTGCAAGAAGAAGGTGTGCTAACTGCCTGTTCAACATCTCTCACTCCCTGGGATGTGTCCCAGCTGCTGCCAGGCAAAGCAGGCTCAGGCTCGAAAGCACGTGCGTAGGCTTTTTGTTCACTTTTTGGCTGAGGTTTGTTTGAGTGACTGGTGAAGTCTCAGTTGCTGCTGCGAGATATTGGACAGCTCTAGTTTTATTCTGAGCCCATCACTACTGCAGTTTGAGCATCTTGTTCTGCTTCTTCAGGGGCCCAGGGCATTGCACGTGATGGATGGAGGGGCAGAGGGGAGGGAGCAGCTTTGCAGAGGCCCAGGGGCTGTCTCTCACTCTGGAGCCTCAGGGGGAGCCTCAGGCTGTGCCACAACTCAGCATATGAAAGGTTACTTTTAAATCCAATAACAGCCTTTTTTTTTTTTTTTTTTTTTTTTTTTTAACTGGGAGATTAATTCTTTAACCTTTGCTCAACCACACAGGTCCAGCAAATTGGAAAGGGAGGAGGCCTGGTCACACTGGCACATGAAGTCCTTTCATCACATCAGGTCTGCACTGTGCCAGATGAGGATAGGAGCTGCAGGAGCAGAAATTCTGTGTGATGGAGAGCTGCTGATGGACCCACTCCTACTGCTTGGCCAGGAGAGCCTAGTTCTCTGAACGAAGCCCGGCCCCAATCACCCTCCGGGGGGTGGGAAATAATGAACTGAAGATCTCCAGAGCCTCACTGGATGTGGTTATTTCCAGGCTGTTCCATTAAAACTTCGCTTGTTATCTTGAAGAGGAAAAGTCTGTGTTTCTCCATCTGTTTTTGTAGAGACTGGGAATTGCTCTGGCTGCAAGCCCCCAAGGCAGGAAGGTGCCTCCTGAGCACAGGGTGAGTTGTCACATTGCCTGGGACATTCTCCTGGGAACTCACCTACTGTCCTGTGCACCACAGCCTGTGAGGAGCCTGGGGCACACAGGGTGATCCACACTCCTTGTTCAGGAATTCTGCAAGGGGTGGACAGAGCTCCCGGTGGTGAGGAGAGGGGAATGTTTCCTTCAGAACCTGGGACACTTCCAAAGTTACTTGTTGGGATTTGCACCCACAGCCAGCAGCCATGAAATGGAGAAGGGGAACAGCACCAGTGCAGAGTCACCCTTGCAGGAATCTGCTCTGCTCTGAAGTCTGGCTGCAGAAGATGGGCCTGAATGGTCACTGCCCTCACCCCGATAACAAAGCAGGAGAATGGACCCGAATGCTTCTCACCCCCTTCCCTGCAACACAGGTTTTCTCAGCACATCTCCAAACCCAGCCCCAGTTCCCTCTGTGTTGACTGATGGAGCACAGCAGGGATACACTGCCCCAGCGTTTTAGAGTCTGTGTTTGCTCTTTACATTGCAGAGAGCCAAGGAGTGCATATATTGATGTTGTGAAGGATGTAGTGGAAGGGCCCACAGCTAGTAATATCCAGTCATCTCATCGTTAAAATGTCTGGGAAAAGTTAGGGCTGATCCAAGATTTTCCAGAAGAATAATAAGATGTTGAAAAATGTTGATATATATTTTTTTAAAAAAACTACAAAAAAAAAAAATCCAAGACTGATTTTACAGTCCCAGGGTTAAATTGATTTTTTTGACATTTTCACAGAAACTGATCCAAGCTTTGTGTTCTAATTATCTTACTGATTTACTTATAAATTAATATAAATTGAAAATATAGAAAGGTGTGAATATGCATGAAAATAAATGTCAGCACAATGTTTTCTGTCTGAACAAATCTTCTAAATTTTAGAGAACTCAGAACACAAAGAAGTACCAAAGCCTTGTTCCCTTCACCCAGCACCAGCTGTTATGGAAAAGCACTTGTCACCAACCAGTTATAAGTAAGAAGAATATTACCCATTGTGGGTGAGCATTGCACTGGAGGGAGGCACACTGCGCTGTAACTGATAATGAGGAAAACTTTATGGAAAAACTCATCTGTGTGTATGACAAACTGAGTTGCAAAAATACTTCTAAATTGTTCTCAATATTTGTTTCAAGACTGTTGGGGGTTGAGTTTTCTTTTCTTTTCCTTGGGGATTTTTTTCCCATTGAGTTGCCAAGAAGCATTGATGGGTGCTTGAGAGGGAGTGGAAACTCTCACTCACTCCAACCTTGAGCCTTCGCCCTTCGGAGGTGGAGGACGGTGGAGCTGCTGCTTGGGGAAGGGAATTCACTGTTGCTGCGGGAGCCCCGCTCGGTCCGGTTTCTTCTGCTGCGGGGTGAGACTCTGCTCCTGGGAGCAGCCACTGAACAGGGACCTTGTTATCGCCTGCTTCACTAAAAGAGGGGCCTGTTGCCGTTTTCTCGGGCATCCGAGGATGCTGAGCCTGCCCCTCTTTGCTCCGCCGGGAGTTAGGTCGCTGTTGTCCTGCCCCGCCACATTGCTTCTTCGCCATTGCTCTGAGTCTTTTCGCTACTTTGTAGCCCGCAGCCCCTGCCTGCCGAGACCTCCAGCGCCTTCAGCCTCAGCTCCGCAGTTCCTGATGCAGCCCTCCCAGCCCTTCAGCCTCAGCTCCGCAGTTCCTGATGCAGCCCTCCCAGCCCTTCAGCCTCAGCCCCGCCGCCGTTACCGCGCGCTCCCCGAGCCCGCCCACAGCGCCCCCTGCAGGCGCGGAGGATCCTGGCACCTGCCCCGCCCCCCGGAGCCAGCAGCGCCCCCTGCCGGCTGTGCCCGGAACTGCACCAAAGGGGAAGGCGCCTGTGGCTCAGAAGCTGTTCCCGGGTTCCTGCTTCTGTTTATTATTAATGCTGGGGTTGTTGCTCTTTGTTTGCCTGGTTATACAGACTAGGAAAGAACTGTTATTCCTATCCCCATAACTTTGCCTGAGAGCCTCTTTATTTCAAAATTATAATAATTTGGAGGGAAGGGGGTTTGCATTCTCTATTCCTAGGGAGGCCCCTGCCTTCCCTAGCAGACACCTGTCTTTCAAACTAAGACAAGGACTTTTAAGAATTTACGTCACTTTATTTGTCTTACTTTATTTTGCTCTAAGCTGTGATATCATAACGCTTAAATCTTGAAGAACATTGACTACAAACAAATTACTGAATTGCTTTTGGTTCCTTTGTTATTCAAATGACAGAGCTGTGCTCAAGCAAATGAGATACTCTTACTAGCAAAGAAAGTAAGGGATTTCTATCTCAGCAATACTTTGTAGTGATTTCCTCAATAAAATTACCAGAATATCAAAGGTTTTTGTTTCTGTCCTATTCTAGCAGTGAATATTTAGCGCATGTCATAAATAAAAATTGGGAATATATGGTGTAGATTTCAGCAGCTTCAAAGTGTCCAAAAGCAGAATTTTAGAACTTTAAAAATTCCCTTTTCTGAGAGCATATTTAATCCCCACCTGGAACAGAAATCATGGTCCAGCCTGTGAAGTGGCTATTCCCAGGGCTTGAGCAGCCCTGCTCAGCACGGCCCAAAGATATCTCTGCAGAAATGGATGTGACATTGCAGAGACCTGCAGATAATTTTAGATACAATAAAAGTCACGTTCAAAGGCATCCCGTTCCTTTACTGCAGCTTTATTCTGAGTTTGGTATGGATTTGCAGTACATGGGGGAGCTCTGTGAGAGCAGCTGGCCAGCTCCTGTGTCCCCAGTCCCCCAGAGCAAGGCCTGGAGGAGCTGCCTGTTCCTTATGGAGCTGAATGGAACCAGAGGACTGGAGACGGAATTTTGACAGCTGGGAACTAAGGCAGTGTTTCACAGATTGGATAAGTCCCTGTGCATTAGCTGTGCCTTTTCTCCAAGGACAAGTCCATGGAGTGAGGAGATGCCTTGTGGTAGGGGTTTGGAGAAAGTCAACAGCAGTAGGCTGGAGCTGCCCTGGGGAGAGAGCTAGAAGTGTCTCATGGCACTGACACAGTCTAGAAGGGATGGACAAAACCCTGTCTGGGTCTGTGCTAGTAGAGAGAACACAAAAATATGACAAAGCTGGTCAAACCTGTTCCCTGTGCTGGGACTTTGGGACATTTTTTTGCACTTCGCAAAGAAAGGGAAATATTAGTGTCTTGTGGTTGTGCTTTCCAGGTATTTTGTGTCCCATTCTGTGGGTACCTGGGCCCTGGCTCTGCAAGTTTCTTCCTTGTTCCCAATTAGGGACAGCGCTGCAGCTCTCAAGCCCTCAGCTTCTACCCACCACACGTGCAGAGTCGGGAATTAACCCAGGGGACAGCTGGCACTCAGGTATTGGGATACTGACATGTGAAGAAGCAAATCGTCTGAGGCTTCCCTTGGGAATAGGCTGGACCCATCCCACAGCTTGAGACACCTCCAAATGCTCCCTACTTCCTGCATGGAGCTGGGCAAAACAGCCAGTGTTGTCATCATGTGTGAAACCTATGGACATGTATGCATGTGTGTGGATGTATATGGATATGTTTGGAGGTGCATGGATGTGCCTGGATGTGTGTGGATGTATGGAGCATAAGGATAATATCACATATTCTGCAGGTTCTGTTGCCACAGGCTATATAGGCTGTTACAGGACATTTGGGAATCAAAGGGTTTGGAGTACCCAGTGAAAGTGGCTTGCTGCTGTAGAGCAGGTGCTGGTCATGCCCTGGACAGTCCCTGCCTGGCAAATGGAAAAGAAAAGGCTGTGAGTTTGCTCAGAACTGCTCAAAATTTAACCAAATACAACTAGAAAAAATGTGGTGGTAAGTTATTGGGATTTTTTGAGAGGCGGGACCACTGGGAAATGTCTTAAAAGATGATTTATTGCTCTTCTACAGTCTCAGGAAGGGTGAGAACATCTTCACTGCATATACCAGGACTTCATGGCCAGTGGTCACCTGTGGTCACAGTATCACAGCTTACAAGGTTTTTTAAAGATTAAATAGCCAATGATCCACTGCCACACATATTGTTTTAACTTTCACACCAATTAAACAGTAATTAAACAGTATCATGTCCTCCTGCAATGCTGTGAAAAATGAAAGTTCACTCTTAGAATAATTTTTTAAAATTTAATAAGGGAATAAAAAAGGACCATGTCCAGCACTGGGGTATTCCTGGCTATCGGCCAATGAACATTAATCCTGGTACATTAAGACAGTGTTTATATTTATATACAGTTACTTTACTAAGGTACATATGTATTCATAAGTTTCATGCATTATTCAAACATTTTTGGTAGCTTTTGATGTTGTAGAAACTTTCTTTTGTTTTGTTTTTTTACTCAGACTTACCTACATGACATTCTGCAGATCAAGTCAATATATTTTATTCCTTCCTGTGGCTTCATCTTGTTGTTTCACACTCCTCTGATAACAAGTAGCTATCAAGTTCTTCTCTAATTCTCCTCCAGTGCTCTGGTTTGTGTGACAGTTGTCACTTAGAGAGGTCAGTCAGCAGATGTGGCAAACAACTTAATTGCTTTATATAGTTTTCTCGGTTACATAGAAGTATTTTAATATTTTAATATTTTGTATTTTGCTAAGGCCTACAATACATTTATTACATTAATATTTTTATAAGCTATAAGGTGTCTACATTAACATAATATATTCATCACACTACGATTTCTATGGGCTATACAGTGCATACTTAAAATGATAAATTTTGTTATATCTGTAAGCAGCTAAAAGGAGCTATAAACTTTGCTATATTTAAATACTTAAAATTAATAATAGCATGTAAAAGCTAGTACACAAATACAAAAGCCAATATCATACAGTAATTTTTAACAATGTGGACAATTGTTGTGGTTTTGAAAACAAACCAAGTAAGAGGCTCTAAGTCAGAAATAAAATTTAATGAGAAGAAAAGGAAAATAAAATAGAATAAAATAAAATAAAATAAAATAAATACAAAAAGAAAAAACCACTGGCAGAGTCAGAATACAACCTGATCAGGATGATGAAAACAGTCCAGACGAGGTGGTCTTCCTGAAACAGAAATCTTGTAGAAAGGTCTGGTAGCTCCAGTCCTCTGGGAATCCAGTGGGTGAGAGCTGCTTCTACTGTCCCAAATCCCAGCTTATATCCAGGTGAGAATGCTTGGCTCTTCCCCATGGGCGGAGCATCTCACAATGGGATGATGAGTCATGGAAGAGAGCCTTAATGGCCCATTAAAGAGAGAGATAACTCCCTCTGGGAGTTATCTCTGAGTCATGCAAAAGGCATTGATGGGCCATTAACTGAAGATGGTGATAGAATACATCCTAAACTACAACCCAGGACAACAATTTTGTCCAGTCATATAGTGACACACAGTCCTACAGAATTACATCTTAAAGCTTCTTATTGTAACTACTTCTGTATCTTAACTTTAAAATCTCAAACTCTCCACTACGTAGCTTAATATGTTTCTCCTTAAACTACAAATCCACATTCTTGCTTTCAGGTCTCTTAATCTGGAAGCCTTTTCCAAGGCCTCAAGTTGAACCCTGTATTCTCTGCTGTATTTGGGCCTCCATGCATGAGGTTTTGAGAATTTTCTGTGCATTGATTTCCCACAGTAAGTTCCACTGAATTAATCTTTATTAGACTTACATTTTCCCTTGCAAATGTGACGTGGCATCAGGTGTGTGCCTCAAGATTGTGCTTTTCAGGACATCAGAGGAAGGATTGCAGTGTTCCCAAAGTGGCCCTCAATTTTCCCAAAGTGTGTTCAGTGGATGAGCTTTGCAGAGACCCAGTTGTCCCCAGCCAGGGTGGCATCTGAGCCACAAGGACAGCTCATGTCATTCCACTGTGTGACACAGCCCAGCACCTCTGGACACGAGCACAGTTCCCCAGGGTTACCAGGCTGGAACCAAACCTGCACAGCAGTTTTGGGGGGCTGCAGCTTCTCCCCTCAGCCATTGTTACGTGAGTGCTGACTGTCTGCATGTGGCACAGAGGCAAACAATAAATAGCTGCATGAGCTATTCCTTCCCTCTGATAAAAAAGTCCAGAACTGTACATCAGCTTTATTCCTTCTCGTGCCAATGTCCCCATCCACTTGCAGGCAGAGATATGGCCTTGGCACACACAAATTCCCCATGATAATTGTATCAGGGCTCTGCCAGGGCACTGCTGGTCCCCATGGTAGGGACATATTGGTCAGTAGTTTTCCATACACCACAAAGCTTCCTAAGGGGTGTGTGATGATGTGGCACGACTACAGGTGTAGCAATAAATAGGCTACAGAGCCTTTAAGGACACCAGACATTTTCTCCCTGTCAGATAATTATCAGTCTCATACCCAAGGGTATGTCCTCCATTAGCTCACGAGTGTTTCTGTGATTTTTGGTTATTCTATTTTTACCAAGTCTGGAGGTGCTTTATACTGTAACAAAGATAAACTAAATAATCATGAGAGAAAATGTCAGATCTTTTCCTCCATTTCCCTTTGGTTTGGTGGTGTGCATTCCCAGGCAGACAGGTTTATGTCTCTGACACAGATCAAGATCAAGGATGATCCTGAGAAGGAGTCGCCTGAAACCTGCTCTATCCCAGATGCCCAAGGAGCATCAATCTGGGCTCCAGCCCAGAGCCCGTGGGGGGCTGACTCCAGGCTGACTTTTCACACACAGAGGGCAGGGTTCCCTGCAGGTAGCACCTGCTGAACTGTGGGGAAATGCTGTAAAAGACTTTTTCTGTCCTTTGAGATGCAAACTTGAAGATATGTCTGCACTGATTTGGTTTCATCCATTTAAACTATTTTCACAGTTTTTTGGAAAACTTCTGTTATAAAATTATTTCCTTCTCCTTACTTCCACAGTGTTGAAAACTATCTCCTCCAAAGGTAAACGTTTCAGTGAATGCTTCAGTAAAATGAAAGGTGTGTTTTGTGATACCATTTGACAGTTTTGAAGACCTCTGAGTTCATACCCCAAAAGCAAGTGCAGCAGTGTTTTTATTCAGGCTATTTACACCCCATCAGAGCTAAGAGCTGAGTTAATGTTTCACCTCAGGCTGCAGTAAATTAGATAAAATTTCCTCATTCCCGGAGTTACCCTTTTACTTTGTCTGCCCTGCTCCATTTGCTGATACAGGAAAAAAAATTGCTTAATCTCATTTAACAACTGTTGAGACTATTTTTAAACACAAAATATGTTTCTGTACTGCATTGCCTTTTGCTGAGGCATTTTTAAGACTACCAAGCCTCAACCCATGCTAAGTAATGAGAGCTGTCTTCCTGCTGGCAAACCTACCGGCATGATAAACCCATGTGAACCTCAGTGATTTTCGTCCTCATTTTGTTTCACCTAAAAGCAGGAAATGCTTTCTCCTTGGACATTTATTTTGGAAATTCTGAAGTGCTCTTTGGAGAAGCTTTTCAAAGAGGTCCTTCCCAGTGGAGATAACACACACACCCCTAGAAACTGAAACCTGTGCCCGAGGGAATCTGCCGAAGAGCAGCTTCCACTCCTGCCATGCTGGATCTCCTGGGGACTGGTGTTCACATGTAACAGCAGAGGACAAGAGCTTCAGGTGAGACATTTATCTGCTCTTTCCCCCCTCTACTGAAAACACACATATCCCACGTGAATAACATGAAGCCACAGTCTTCCACTGGCCAGAGCTCCTCAGTGAAAATTATTATTCTCAAATAGTGAAAATAATAATAGCATGTGTTGTCCTATAGTCAACATCCAGCTACTTCAGCAGCAAAACACTGGGATGTGTCTGTATCAGCTCTCTGTGACTGTTCAGGACAAAATGAGAACCCAAAAGATTTGGAATTGGAATATTGCTGCAGTGCTAGGATAGATGCTGAGAGCTGTGGGGGCCCCTGCAGCACCCTCACCTCCCAAGGCACTGGGACTGTTCAGTGGAGATGCTGCTGTGCCCCTGGGATGGATCCCACTGGTAAGCGCTATCTCGTTTGGAGAGAAGCATAAAGCAATAATGGATTAATGTAAAGTGTTTGGGGATTTTTTTCCTTAAAAATATTCCTCACCCCTCTCTTGACAAAACAATGTAGGCCTAAGTCCTCTGGGGGGAAAGTTAAACTAAAAGAAAGCCTTTTAATTAAGCTTCTTTGATGTTTATGGTGTTCAGAACAGTTTGAAATACCAGGTATTATTAGTAGATATAACTTTCTGTCTATTGAACATGAAAACTAGAAACTAGTACTTACTGCATCTCATTTAATAAGTACATCTTGATCTCATTTGCTATCTGCATTTATTCTATTCTATTAACATAAAAATACACAATTATTTCCAATAAATCCTAATCTACTGTAGTTAAATTATCTGCCCAGCTTTTGGCAGCTGAAGTCACTTGTATGGATCAAATATTTTTTTAACAACTTAGGGAGCAAAAAGGAATTACATCATCTTAGGTAAGAGCTTTGGCCAAAAATAAAACCACAACTGTGCATTTATCTGAGATAATAACAGAATATTGTGCACTTAAAACTGAGTGTCCAATTAATTGTCAGTTCCCAAACTCATTCCTGTATCTGACAAGAGATTACATCAACTTTCTTTTACATTTAAATTGTATTCTTTCTCTTTAAAGTGGAGTTAAAAAGTGCAGTGCTGATGTGCACACAGATAAAATGTTTTCAGATTGTAATAGGCAACTTCATAATGGAAATAATTAAATGGGGTTACAGTTTGGAAGAAACCATGACTGGTATCAGTCCAGAGATTTTGCTCTTACTTCAACTGTAGTTCTGGTTCTGGTATGAGCATCACTGGCATGTGGGCCCTGTTCAGAACACAGTGGGTTTCGTGACAGAGCATTTGCTGTGGGCACTACACGTTTCTTGAAGAGTAGGTGGAACCTGCAGGGCATTTCACAGCAGGAGCTGCCTCACCGTGGGTAGTGGCCAGTGTTGGGGGCTGCTGCAGAGTTCTGGGCGCACAGGGGCTCTGAAAGGCTCAGGGCTGCCCAGGGCTGCCCCTCAGACACAGCAGCTGAGGGCACCCTCAGCCCTGCTCCCCTGTGCTGGGGCAGCCTGGGCCCTGCTCTGCCCTGCCATGAGCAGTGAGGATGGCACTTGGGGCACAGGGACAACACAGCTGCCTTTGCTTGGTTTCTGGTTTCTGGATTTTTTTCTTGGTTTGCTTGGTTTCTGACTAAGCACTTTGAATTCTGGGGAGAAAAAATTGCCGTGTTGGATCTACGATGCAAACAACAGGACAAAATACAGTCCCACTAATGGCATCTCCCATAGCTGTGGGGCTCAAGCTGTAGTAGGAACCTGCTGCATCAAAGTCCCTTTTCCAGAGCAGGAGGAAAGAGCAGAGATGATGTGGGATGGGGCTGGGCACAGAGGGCACTGGGGGAAGGGAAGGGAAGGGAAGGGAAGGGAAGGGAAGGAAGGGAAGGGAAGGGAAGGGAAGGGAAGGGAAGGGAAGGAAGGGAAGGGAAGGGAAGGGAAGGGAAGGGAAGGGAAGGAAGGGAAGGGAAGGGAAGGGAAGGGAAGGGAAGGGAAGGGAAGGGAAGGGAAGGAAGGGAAGGGAAGGGAAGGGAAGGGAAGGAAGGGAAGGAAGGGAAGGGAAGGGAAGGGAAGGGAAGGGAAGGGAAGGGAAGGAAGGGAAGGGAAGGGAAGGGAAGGGGTTAATACCTGGATTTATGTGTTCCCTGGCAAAGGCCTCAGTCGATGGTGATGGGTGAGAAGCCCTGCAGCTTGGGACCAGAGCCATGGGTGGGAAAGCACTGACTAAAAATGGTCCTGTGCAGTCTGAGTCTGGTTTGAAGTTGGTGTTTGCTTTATCATTTCACTCAAAAAAGCAAGTAAGTACTGAGTAATGACTGGTAATGACTGAGTGGTTTATTTTCTCTGTAGACACCGTTGGCAAGTCACAGAGTTCGCTGCAAGTAAGTCTACAGTATAAAGGAGCATTTCTAATTCACAGAATGTCGGTTTTTCTCCTTCCTCTTTCTAACCTGTCTTTACGGCATTTATTTTGGAAAATCTAGAAAGATAAGTTACGCAATGGTCTGGCTTGGCAGTCACCTTAAAGGCTGAACTGGGACAGTACTGCTGCTGGGATGGCATTTGGCTCCAGGTCACTGCTGGTGCTGAGCCGCCACCTTGTCCTGCCTGTGCTCCTTTCTGCAGGCAGTCTTTGGCAAGAGCCCCACCCTCACCACTTCCTGAAGCACGAGTGGGTATTGCTTCTGTTTGAAGCTGCTAGGAGCCCAATGCACAGCTGCAGAAAATAAATGTGCTATGAACTGATTGATTTATCTGTATTTTCCAGCCCGCAATTAATTCTGATCTTGGGAGGCAGAACCAAGCAGCAAGCAGGCTGTAAAGCCAGATCAAGGCTGATAAGGTGTTCTTCCCTTTGTGGTCCTGTGCTCGCACAGAGCAGCCTATTAAGTAATCATGTTCCCCAGGATCCCCAGCCCCAGTGAGGATCATCCCCGGCTGCACTGCGGCAGAGCCGAGCCTGGTGGAGACAGAGCAGGGCCCCCGAGGTGCCAGGACAGGGGGTGGCCGCACAGCTGGGCTGGGAGTAAGCACTGCTGCTGCCCTCCCATGCTACTCAGGGCTGGCAAGTCACTGCTCTCACCTTACCTTTTGCAGATTGCTTTGACACTGCTTCTTAGTACACAGGCGCATCTTCCAATCACCTGAAGAGCTTGGTGACCCTAAATGTGACAGCCTTATGCTAGTGGGTGGCTGTGTCTGTGTGGACTGTCCAGGGGTGAGCATTGGTCCCTGGGTAGTCGAGCCAGCTCGGGGCTGGTGGCTGCATGCAACTGTAAACGTGAGACCTGTGGGGAAACTGAGGCAGCTGGAAGTTCAGACCCAGGATTTGGGAAATGGCACCCACAAGTGCTGGTGGGTGCCGGAAGTTCCCATGGTAGGTCAGGCACCACAGTGGGTTCTCAGTCCTGGAGATGTGCGTAAGGTGAGTAAGGAGGGGAAAGACAGAACTGCTCTTGCCACTGCTTGTGTCTCCCCCCATCCCAAGCAGGCTGCACCCTCTCTCCCTGTCCACACTCTCTTTTTGCCTCAATTTCTCACTTTGGAGACATGCATTAAATTTCTCCCAGCCCTCAGGGAGCTCAGAAGGGAATCCAGACGTTGTAGGTAAAAGCTACAGCATACAAGCAGCATTCCTGCTGGGAGGGTTTGTGTCACAACAGCTCAGCAGCTCACTGATACACCCCTGGGGCATGCGACAGGCACCTGCACAAACCCAGTGCAGCAAAGAGAAGACATGGAGGAGGAGCAGGCTGCTGCCAAGGCAAGCCCCTTGAGCCACTTGTAAAATTCTCTGTGTTTAAGGGTTTCTGTGTGAGGCTTTGATGGAATTTTCCTCTATCTAGGGCAAAAGAAGTAAGCTGAATCTATGGTCCTTTCTATAAACCTTTCTGTTTCAGTCAAGTGAAATCAGTGTGGCTCTTTTTTAATTGTGCTAAATTGTGTCCTTCATGTGTTTCTTGCAGTTCTGAACTGTTTGTATGTACAAACTGAAAAGTAAAGGTAGAAACATTCCATCTACTTTTGAGATAAAATTCGACCTTGGAGAAAGGCAGAATGGCTCTTTCCAGCCTTGAGGATCCAGGTGAATTTCTCAGAGCTGGTGACCGTGCCCACTTCTTGCCAGCACCGATGGGAGCAAGGCAGCAGCACAGATTGCTGGCCAGTGCTGGCAGGCTGCACCTCCTGGTGTCCTGCAGGTGCCCCGTGCTGATGGCACTGGGCCCCTGGGGCAGGACTGGCCTGGCCCTGAGCTGCCTTTGGAGTTGGGAGCAGACACCTACATCTTTACAGTCCAGAGTAAGAAAATGTAACAATTTTCCAGATTCTTCCCCTTCCCTTCCAAAAGGGATGCCTTGAGTTTGAGTTGACAAAGCAGTCCATTTAATATGAAAGACTAATGAATATGGCAGCCCTTGCTGTTTTGCAAGTTTAAACACCTCATCTATCCTCAAAGAACAGCTCTAAATCATTTTATTTGCAAGCCCTAAGCAGGAATTTGTATTCATAGTAAGACACTAATTGAGTTAATTTATTTAAGGCTGGGGCATAATTTCTGATAGTGGAGGAGTCTCTAGGCCCAGTGCAATTGTCTCTCTGATAGGGCATTAATATTTAAAGGAGTTATAATACTCTGTCAATTGATCTGTGTCTTTTCGGAAGTAGGTTAGCAGTTATTGATGGTCACTTGTGTGAAGGTTTAGCTTAAATAAAGCTGGTACTTGGCAGACCAGTGCCTGCCCCCGGCCAGTCCCAGGCCCGGCAGGGAGGGGCCCAGGATCTGGGGCAGTGGATCCCAATGGAATGTGGAGAATGAAGAGGCAAACAAGGCAGTGCACATCTGGAGGGTGCTGCTGCGGCCACTTCGCAGGGCTGGGCTCAGACAGCAGCAGGGGGACGGTGCAGTGCCTTTGTGTGGCTGCCAGTGCTGCTGCCATCAGCATTTCTTGGGGACGTGTGAGCCAGGCATGATCTGAGTGAGGAGCTGTCGGTGCGTGTTTCTCTTGATAGGTAGGCTGTTATTGATGGCACTTGAAACAAATAACTTGACCTCTGAGTACCTTAATTTCTCTGTTCATGGAAGTGGGGAACATTTATGCTATTTCTTGAGTGATTTAAAATGAGGACACTTCCAAATTTAAAAAATTCTTGCTTGTTTTACTACTGTATTAAATTCCACATTGCACTAAGAAACATGAGGTTTAAACCTTATTAAAAATAAGGTAGTGTGAAAACTAATCCGGATGAAATACCTTTCTGCTTATTGATACTGAGTATTTATTGGGGAAAACTGAACGTTGGTGTGGAAGGACATGCAGCTGCAGTGCAGCTTTGACTTTGCTGGCTGCAAGAGCAAAATAAATGTGTTGGGTAGATGTGGGCATTGGAGGTGTTCAGGACGGTATGTGGCTGGTTTTCCCCCCAAACTTCTGCAGTAAGGAGTGTGTTTCACTGCTTTGCGGAAACACAGACATGTAAGATGAATGAATGTGTCTGAACTGGGTTCCTCGAGGCCCCATCTCGTATTTTTTCTTTAGGTGGTCATCTGTCAGCGTATTGTCAAGCCTTCAATTGATGTGTCACTGGCAGCTCCTTTCACCCTCACTCCCTCCCTTCAGCCCCGGGCAGGTGTTCAGGCAGGCTGAAGACACAATGAAGTGACCCTGTCCGTCACTTCTTTCTTGCTGGGAGAGATCAGCGAGTCCCTGCTGCTTGTGCCCTGCAGGGGTGGCCCGGGACACGTAGCAACTGCTCGATGGCAGGAATGAATGCTGATGAATGAATGATGGCAGGATTGAATGCTGAGCTCCCCGAGCTGTGCCTGCCAGCATGGGGCTGCAGGGGAAAGCAGTTCCTTTTCTCATGGCCATCAGAGATGAACAAGGAAAGTATCCCGAATTACCAGGGGAGCTGCACAGTTTATTTGACATTTGCCTGTTACCTGGAAGGTTGGAAGAAAAATTCCCACATGTTCACTGAGGATTTTGTGGCTATATGTTTGCTGTAGCCTCTTGGTGTATTGACTATGCCTTTGGTCACCAAACAGTGTTTAAGGCTACATTTTTCTGTTAAAATGAAACCCTTTACTGGACAGAGAAACATAAATATACAACATTATTATAATTTCTTCCCACTACTGGTAATCTCTGATGAAAGCCCTTGCCCTATAACAGAGTTGCCACTGTGCTACCTGACACACTGAGCAGTGAAGAAATGCTGTGGTTATATTCAGCTCTGAATACTGGTGTCACCTTTTTCTTGCCCAGGAGTATGTACAGATTTCCATTTCACAGCCTCCCAGTCTTTGATATGTTTATTTTCTTTACAGCCATCCTGTGCAAAACATGGGCTATTCATCAGGGATGCTCATGAGAGGTTCCTCAGCTGAAGTTCATAAAGTTTCATATTTTAGCTGAAGTCTAATCTGTAAAATTAATTTCTTTCTACAAGTTTTTTAAACAAGCTGGACCAATCTTCCTTCTTTTCAATCAAAAATGTGTTCTAACATTGCTGTAAGTGCGTAAATTATTCTCTCTGGTCCTGCATTCTCACATTACCATGAAGAGCCCTTGTGAGAGCATCTAGGAACATCTGAGTACCATTTCAGAGAATGGGCTAGAAGAGCAAAGCCTTGTTGAAAAGGCAGATGTGAGACCAGTATAAAAGCATATCATGTTTTGAGGAAAAACCATCCTTTCTCCAGTGAGATGCCCTGCATTCACAGTACTTGAATGTTTGGTTGTTTTACTGTCTCTGTGTGGGCAAAGTTTTTATTTCCTGGTGCCCTGCTTGTCCCATGGCACGGTACTACAGCTGTGCATCTGGCTGAGGAGGCAGAGTGTCCTCTGGGCTGTGGTGAGCTACCACAGGACGGATCTAACCCAAGCAGAAAACTCATGATATTTGAGTTATTATGGTGCAGCCACATTGGAAGCTGAGGCCCTAAATACCATGTGTGATGAGAAAGGTGCTAGGTCTGAAAAAAAGGTGTGTGACTGGAGCAGGACTTCCAGGAAGGAGCTGGAGATCAGAGTGGAGTGAAACACAGTTCAGAGTTGCCACTCTGGCACCTGCTCCAAGGCCAGCACGAGCCAAATTTGGTTCCACTCCCAGAAAAGTCAACGAAACCCATTTGAAGTGCAATGACCTCATGCTGTGCTGCATGATGAGTGGCTTGCCAGCACTGCTGTTAATAGCAGCATTTATCCCAGGTACAGTCGGTGGAACACAGAGTTACAGCACTTCTGTGAGGCTGGGCAGGGGAGCCTGGGACTAAAAGAGGCTGAAACTCTTATCTCTGGGTAGGCTCTCTCTTGGCTTCAGAGTCTGACTGCTCTGGGAACTACCCACACATCTTCCTATTTAATCAATCCCTTCCTGTGGTGCCATTCTCAACATCAGTGCCATCCCATACTGATAGGAGAGGAGCAAGTATTTGTCGAGGACTTCAAGACCTGAGTTGTCACCAGGGTCCTTTATGTGGTAAGTGATAGAACATGCTGAAAAGTGATACTAGCCAGAAAAAAGGGCAGAAGCTGTTGTGTATCAGGTATGTTAAACAACACTCTGTGATGGTTCTGACCATGCAGTATTTCTTTTCCCACTCTCCCTTAAAATATTTTTTCTTAAGCCACAAAACTTTGTCTTTCTTTTTTTCTTCACAGACAAGCAGAGCAAATACAGAAATAATCTCCAGACATGTTCTGCAGATATTTTTCCTTCTTCAGTCTGTATCTTTTCCTTCCAACCCAAAAGTAAGTGGAGGGTTTGTTTTGTTTTAAAGGGAACATTTGAATGATGTTTCACATAAATATTGTGGGTCAAAAGGAAACTATGCTTCCAGTTAACCAGCCCACCCAAAGGAGGCAGAGTGCAGTCAGGAATGTGGTAGAGGAGAGAGCAATCTGCATAGGTCCCTAAACCACAATATGTTCATCAACAGTGCAACTCCTGATTTCCTTTTCAGAACCAGCACAGGTTGTTGTTTTCTACCAGAAATGCTGTCTGCAAGGCTCCCAGCCCTGTAATTACCATCCTTGGACCTACAAGTCCCAAATTTGTTGAAGTATTTATATATATACTGTGCAAAACATGGTTCTGCTGTAAGGTCCTGTTTAGTCTAAATCCTGCAGCTGCAAGGCCCTATTAACCCAGCTGTGAAGGAAACAGAAGAAAAACTCTTGGTGACAAATGTGAGTATCTCCATGGCTGCTTCCTGCCCAGAGCAGGGTCCTGGCACTGGGAGCAGCAAAGGCTCAGACTCCCACCTCCTCCTGCCCAAAATAAGAACAAACTCCTAACCCTTCACTCAATGACACTTTTCTCAGGTGATGGTGTGACACCCTGCACCATAAGAATCACCTTTCGCAGTCCAAACCCCGTCCCTCTCACTGTGTGAGGGTGCAAATCTGTCAGCCTCATAACACAGCTCCTGCCTTCAATATCCAGCCACAAAACGTAAATTTTGATGTTGTAATATAGAGTTGGACCCTCAGTATGCCCAGCAGCTGGAGCAGCACTGCCCCCAGGGCTGAGGGGGTGTCTGTGAAGGGTACCTTTCCCCTCCAGTATTACTCCTGACAGCAGCTGTAGGAGCTGACACTCACATGATAGGAGGATGAACTTTATTTAGGGGACTAGAGATTAGAAAGGAGGAGCTTTTGGGCTGTGAGATTTGTCTCAGGTTGTCATAAATGGGAGGAAAAAAGAAATGGGTATTCCTTCTGTAGGCTGTACAAGAAGGAGTGGGAAGGGGAGATTGGGGTTTATTGTTCAGGCTTGTGATCTACAGACCTTGCTTAATTTTTCTGTGGAATTTTAAGAACATTCTTAAGATACTGTGTGTGCAACCTGCAGCTATCAGCCAAGGCATTTTGCTATTTTCCTACCTCTTGGAGGTGCTAATTATTCAGCCAAGACAGCAGTGTGAGCAAATGCTTGTGATTTCAATTATCTACTTGGTTTTAATAACAATTCTATACAGTTTGTTTGTTTGTTTGAGCACAAACTGGAAGCAGCTGCAGCTGCACGCTAAGTGTGCCCAGCCCAGCATGTAACAGTTGGTGTTTGTGTCCCCAGGAGCTCTCTGGGCCATGGATCCAGCTTGCACAGCAAGGGCACACCACTCCTCCCTGGATCTGAGAACCTCACCATGGGGTACAACAAATACCTCCGGCCCTACTTCGGTGGTATGTTGGCTCCACACAAGGGAGCATTTAAAGTCAGTCTGTAAGGCTCATGTGGAGGGGAGAGCAGGCTTTAAGCTTGCTTTAGGATTCTCCAGTTTCAAAGGTTGTGTTTCTTTTAAATTAGTTGGTGTCCCAGGCTGGCTTCCTTTCTGTGCATCCACTGTTGTCTTTAATAGCTGGTGCATGTATGTGTAAGGCTTGGGAACATGTCCAGCTGTGTGGTAAGGAGCAGGAATTCATAAACTTTAACATCTCGGTGAAAGATCTGACTAAATAACTAAATTCTGTTCTAACTGTACAGGCTTTTGTTTAGAGCCTGACCTTTCTGCTTTACTTTTGGTCATGTACAGCTATTATAGCTATTTATGCAGCTATAGAGGAACAAAGCCATTCTTCTTGCCAGGATTATTGATTTTTGACATGCTTTCACCTCACACTGAGACACAAATCTGTTTCAAACCTTGATGAGACCCTGGAGAATAGGGAGCAGGCAGGAATTTAGGAACTTATCTGAGGCTTTTGAGCAATTTGGGTGTCAGGTCTCCCACCTTCCAGGTAGGTGAGTGTCGGTCATCACACATAGGAAAGGGTTTCTCAGAATGACGTTCAGAACATGAAAAGTATTGAAAATTTAAGGAACAGCAGTGACCATTTTTACTTCTATTAATTTTGGTTTTGTGTCTGAACCATTAATGACACCCTGTTTGACCGAAAAATTTCCCATCAGCTTTCATAAGGCCACGGATATTTCCCAATGTAGACTGACCTGCTGCTAATGGCAGCCCTGACCTGCTTCCTTTTTTCTGGCCATGGCAAGAAATGTCTGACACAATACAGAATTTACCCTTTTGTTATGCCTGGAATGGCTGACCTGATGCAAGTCTAGAAAAGCTCCTCTAAATCCTGTGACACCAGTGAGCAGATGCTTCTTTACGACATAACAGAGATCCACTGCATGTGCAGCAAATAAAAACCAGCCAGGACACTGGTGTGATGTCCCCCAGAGGCCGAGTCCACAGCTGTGTCCTGTGTTCAGTAAATACAGTGGGTTTGAGTCTGAATAGACAGACATGAACAACAGCCGCTTTAAAAAAAATACACATCTTCTGCAAAGGAAATCTCTTTATGAAGAGTTTAAAACAAACAATCAAAGCCAAAACCATCTGTGAGGAGTTTTGGAAATTGTGTCCATTGGTGGTTCCTGACTGTGATTCAGATGATGAACAGGAGTTTCAGCAGTCCCACGCGGAAAGGCCCCGCAGAGGGCTGTGCTGGGGAGAGCCCCGCGCTCCTCCGGCGTCGGCGGAGTCCGGCCCGGCGCGGCGTCCCCGTGTCCCCGTGTCTCTGTGTCACCGTGTCCCCGTGTCTCTGTGTGCCCGTGTCCCCGTCCCCGTGTCCCCGTGTCCCCGTGTCCCCGTGTCCCCGTGTCTCTGTGTGCCCGTGTCCCCGTGTCTCTGTGTGCCCGTGTCCCCGTGTCCCCGTGTCCCCGTGCCCCGTGTCGCTGTCCGGGGCGGTGCTGCCCTCTGCCGGTGGCTCCCGGCGCTCGCGGCTCTCGGTTCCGCGCATCGCTCTCGGGTGGGAGGTGGAAGCGGGCAGAGGCCGCCGCTCCCCCGCATTTCAGGCAGTTTCTCCTCCTGTTCTCGGCAGCCAGGGACCTTCTCTCCTCTCGGTGCCTCCTCCGGAGGAACTGGGGCTGACCAGCGCTCTCTGAGCTGTGGCAAGTGCTCTGTGCAGAGGTTCCTGGCCTGGCCGCTCTGTGCCTGCTGTGGGCTGGGATCAAGAGACAAAGTGGCCCTGGCTGCCTGTCCAACGGCAGATGCCACTGAAATGCTGCTCATTTAAACTGCTGAGCTTCGCAACCAGTGCTACTTGGTATTTAGCCCCCTTCTCCCATCACCAAACACAGAGCCGCCCCTCCCGAGCAGTGACATCTGCATTCCGGATCATGTAATTTGTGAGCCTGATGGTCTGAAACTGGGTCTGACCCTCTGGGCCTCTGCAGTTTTAGTGACAGCCAGGAAGGCTGAGGACAATGACCACCCTGCACAGCATCCTGAGCAGCTTTTCTGTGCCCTTCACACTTCCCTTCTCTCTGCTGAAGTATTTCTTTCCCTCTGCAGGAGAACCTGTACAAATTGCAATGAGTCTGGACATTGCAAGTATTTCTAGTATATCGGAGAGTGACATGGTAAGTGAAAGAACTTTTATTTTATAAGATAAGATTGGTATATACCTGAGATATACCTGAGATATATACTCACATGTATTCCTGTGTGTCCAGAACAGAAATGGTAGTTTTGGAACTGCTTTGCTGTTCAAGGGCTATTGACCACTTTCAGCAGTAGAATGAAAACAGAGCTTATTTATGACTGTGTAGATTCCATAGTAATGTGGGTTTACAAGTAAATAGAAGTGGTTCCAAAAGTCCTGCTGGTCAAAACCTCAGCACCTTTTGGAAATCAGACCCTGTGGAAATAGAAGAAACCAATCCTGTGTGGCATCCCTTGTGAGGAAGAAAGTTGCATTGTCCACCTGTGCCTGAGGTGTCCAGAAGGCTCAGCAAAGCATCACCTTCAGAGCTGAGTGGTGGTGCTTATTCTTTTCTGGTGGGGCACTGTGAGAATGCTCCAGTCACAGCAGGTTGATTTTGGCAGGCCAAACTCAAGTTAATCCCAGTGTTCTTAGATTCAAAATTCCTATTAAAATAGAAGGCACAAGTTTTCCTTTTTCACTTGTTTGAGATTTTTTTTAAGACATCCCTGACATAACAGGTTGGATTCACTTACCTTTTTTCTCCAAAGTGCCTCTTTGATGACCAGATTTATAGTATCTGTTGAATTTCCCAGCTCTTGGCAATGACTGATCTGTAATGTCAATGAGTTGTGGTATGGCTTCAAATGTGTGCTTCCCATCTGTTCTCTTACCTGCAAAATGGGCACAAAAGCATCAGTTACAGTATCTGGTCGTTAAAAACATAAAGTACGGTAAGTATAATCTTTAGTCTTCAAACTCCACACCTTAGAGTGAAAGTGTATTAGAAATATTACAGAGGGAAAATCTGTGATAAAAGTGAAGCTTGAAGCTTGGCTGTGATAGGTTGAACAAGGATGTGTTCTGCCCCTTGTTACACACGTGGTGTGCCCCAGCTGTGCCATACAGGTGCCTGGACACACATCCTCAGGCTCCGCTCCCAGGATTTGCTCTGTTTCCCAGGATTACACAGCCACCATCTCCCTGCAGCAGTGCTGGACAGACCCTCGGCTGGTTTTCCATGGCAACAAGAGCTTCACGCTGGACGCTCGCCTGGTGGAGTTGCTCTGGGTGCCAGACACCTACATTGTGGAGTCAAAAAGGTCCTTCCTGCACGATGTCACTGTGGGCAACCGCCTCATCAGGCTGTTCTCTAATGGCACTGTCTTATATGCCTTAAGGTACAGAGACCTCTGGCTTTGCTGCTGCTGGCTCAATAGATTTCCAAAATTACTTTGGACAGAGCGGGTACCAGCTGTCACGGGTCATGAGTTTGTGCTCAACAAGCCAGCTGTGAATTCTCTGCTGATCCCTTTCCCTTGTTCGGGCCTTTGGAAATGCTTATCAAGGATCAGGATCTCCCATCACAGTACATGCTGTATCCTGAGGCCTGCTCAGAAAACTCATGACTTTAGGTGTCACTGAGGAAAAATCCAGTCAGATGGGGGTAGGGGAGGAATGGAAGGAGGACATCACAATAGTAAAAGTTTAACTGATAATGGGAAACCATTTACTTATCCAGTAACAGGTAGCAATGACTTCCGTTTTTTACCAAGAAGTGTATTTGTCCATGAACTCCAGGAAGGTGCACAGCACTTGAGTTAGCAATTCCTACAGTGCTCTCCTTAGCTTGCAGTAGCGGGGTCCCAGTTACCTCACCTACCTCCATGTCAGACCAAGCCAGAGTCATGCCACAAGTGCTGACTCCTTAAGATGAGCAAATTGTAGCAATTGGAAAAAATGTGAATCTACATTCTATATCCCACCAGATCAAAGCAAAATTCCTCCTTGGGCTATATTTTCATTGGGGTGGCTGCAAAGAGTGCTTTTTCTTGAGAGTTCTCAATTAATTCATATCATAGGTCCAAATAATCTAGATAGAGCAGAGTTTTGCGATCCAGTTTGCTGTGTAAAACATGCTCTTACTGCAATTTTCAATTTCTTTCTCTTCCTACAGAATCACTACTACTGTTGCCTGTAACATGGACCTGTCAAAATACCCTATGGATACACAAACATGCCGATTGCAGCTAGAAAGCTGTAAGTATAGCCTTCTAGAAAAGTCTAAATTTGTTTATTCATAAGTAACTACACATCTTGAATATTTGGATTAAGCACAGTAGCTTCCTGGAGTAGATTTTTATTCCTGCAAATTATAATGTCCAAAAGAAAACAACTTCTATGTCATCATTCTTGAAATGTTTGTGTTGTAATCCATAGTCCAGAGAATTCCTATCACTGTGCAGTTTATGCAAAAAAGTGGTAATAAAGAATATTTTTAAGTGTAGATAATTCAATCTTGCACAGAAATAATTGCACATAATATTGGTTGGCTTTCAAAATTTAGGTCCTTTTGAACACACAGCTTCTTCAAAACGAACTTGTGGGGTAAGTGCATGTGATAGAGTACAAGGAACAATTCTCACATCTTTTGGTAGCTACTACCTATGGCATGCCCCCAAATCCCCACTGTAAAAGTACATTGGGAAGGGTGGTTCTCACAAGAATTGAAATTGAACATGGCTCTCAAACTCATGAGCTGAAATTAGGGCCAAACCCAGGTTTGTGGTACCTGCCCCCCAACCAGGGAGGGGATGCAGAGGATGGGGGCCCTCGTCAACAGAAGAGTCTCAGGCTGGGGACTTTCTAGAAGAGGAATTATCAGTGAGTTCTGCTCTCAGTCAGATTAAAGCTCACCTATGGCAATGAAAGAGAGAAAGACTGAGAAAGACTTCAGGGCAATGTGGGCCACTGCAGAGATGTTACCCCAAAGCTCAGCCAGCGCAGTGCAGCTGCTCCAGACCTGTGATGAGCAGGCAGCCAGCTCCTGCTGCATGGCACAAAACCAAACTTCCACCATCTCAGCATGGAAAATTCATACCAGCTTTTTAACTTCTGGGGTTGCAGCATGAAGCACCTAGGGAAGCACATATTATTTTCACATTAAAATCATATTATTTCAGCATGGTTCACTTTATTACAAAGAATAGCTCCTGAAATAATAATGATTGGCCTGTTCTGCTAAAGTGGAGCATGTTTAGGCCTGGTTTAAAACTGATTGGGTCCTACATCATGCTCAGTTGCTGTATAATTCCAATGAAATTACATACATATTGCCCACTGGAGATTTCATTAGGATAAGTGCCCAGAAATAATGTTATTTAAATATACACCAGATGAATTAACAACAATCTATCACTTATTATAAAATTTTCCTGAGTAACCACGATTTATAAAACCATTTAGGAACTTTGAAAAGTCAGATGTTTAGGATTCTGCTCAGGGATTCATGCTCTGGACACCTAATTTAGGAGTTCATCACGCCCAAGCTCTGGTAATTTGTGTCTAATAAGAAAACACAATTAGGTGTAAATAGAGCTGCAACTGCATCTGATTCCTTCCAGCAGGACAAATGAGTTATTATCAGAATCACAGTGTCCTTACTCATGGTCTCAAACAAGGGCTCTTAATAAAAAAATTAAATCAGTGAAACTGATGGACCTGTTTCCTAAATTAAGTCAAATTTTTGAAGGGAGTGGCAGGCTGGCAACTCAGGACAAGATTTATCCTTCAGACTGAGGTATCCCTCAGTCTAACCTGAGGTCATTTAAACGCTTACATCCCAGGAGGCATGCACCCAGATGGCGTATGTGGAGTCCCACTGCTTTGAGGCAGGAATTTGGTGTTACCTAAATGTTGTGTGCATTTATTTATCCTCAGTAACTTAATGCCTTTGAGGAGAGGAGGAATGGCATGTAGAAAAAGTTGTTTTTATGAGCAGGTTTTCTGGACAATGTGTACCCAGTCAGAGGAGCTTGGTTCATAACCACATAGTAGCCTCAGCTGTAAGCTCCTGACTAACTGAAAACGCATTTTCTGATGTTTTGAAACACTTGAATAGATGACCCAGTGAAATGTGCTTCTGCTCCATGGTAAGAGGCTCAGTCAGATCTGAATTCTCTTTTTTAACCACTGTATTTCTCCTACTCTCCTCTCAGACTGAAAGAGAGACTATGTTTGGGGGTTAATATCCCATTGGATCTAATCAAGCTGTGTATGTCAGCAATGGATTATCTTTAAAAACATAAATACTCCATGCCAACAACTGCAATAGGCTCTCAGCAGCCTTGAATGTTGTGTGTCATTCCCAGAGGCATGTGCTCCCATCCACATCTGAAGCAGCAGATCAAGGGCAGTGAGGGGAAGCACAGCCGATGTCCCCCCGTGGTCAGACACAGCTCAGGGGCCTCTGTCCACTCTGCAGTGCTGGGGCCAGGGTCCTGCTCCCTGCACGAGAGCAGGGCACAGGTGGGCTCCTCCTGGCCACAGCAGTCACACAGTGTCTGTGCTCTCCTCAGGGGGCTACAATGAGAACGATGTCACCTTCACCTGGCTGAGGGGAAACGACTCCGTGCATGGCATCGAGAAGCTGCAGCTCTCCCAGTACATGGTGGAGCACTATCACACCCTGGTCTCCAAGTCACGGCGGGAGACAGGTAAAGCCAGGAGAGAAAAAAGCAGGGAAAGCTCTTGGGTATTCCCCATCCCATCTCCTCTCCTCCTGTGGGCTAGGATGGTTTTACTCAGTCCTAAAGCAGTTAAAGCCTTTAGCAGATCTTAATCTCATGAAACGAGATGAACAGAAAGGTGATGACATCCTATTAGTTGTAGTCAGGATATTCTGTAAGATGGAAATCCACACAAATATGGAGGTTTAAAATATACTGTATTCATTTGATGGATTTTAATTTTTTTTTTGATTCTCCTTTTTTTCCTCCACACTTACCTGAAGAAACTCTATTCCTTCTATCCAGGTATGCAGTCTATACATATTGCAGAGAGCAATATATATAGTAACTACAAGTAAAATTAATTTTTAAATATACATTTGTTTGTAAATTACAGTTCTATCATGATGCCATAACATATTTTTGTAGATCAGAATTCAATGTCTTTTTCATTATCAGTGTAAAGTACTCTTCTCCAATTACAGGTACTATGAAAGGGGGCAAAACTTCCTTAGAATGACAAGGCTTTAAAAGTAACGTTTTGTTATTTTGTTGCATACACAGCCCATGAACAATATGGACTTTGTCTATACATTTCAAAGGGATTTTTTTTAATACAGCAGAACTATGTCCTGAAAACACTACTGATCCAGCCTCAGAACCCTTATGTCAGTATTTACAACAAATTGTTTTTAAAAGATGACTGAACTTTTTTGAGCACAAAAAGATACCATTTTAAAAAATCACAACTCACTAATGAAAACGAGGGTCTGATTCTCTGTGATGAGAAGGCATAGGGATGCTTTGGGATGTAAGCCAGAAACTGCTGGCATCAGGAGACAAATGTTTTGTCTGTTTTTCAGCCATCAGGTAAGGCTCACACCAGTAGTACCCTTCAGAGCATGTGTTTGGAAAGTTGTGCTGTGCTGAGTGTGAGAGAACAGGTGAGAGCATCAGCTTGAAGCTGAAGCCCTGCTGTAACATTCCTGCTGTGCTCAGGGGCAGGAGCCCCCTTGCAAGGTGTGTGCTGTTCAGATGGTATTGTTCAGATACCTCTTTGCTTCAGTGCTGTGTGTGTCCTCCTGTGTCAGGTGTGTTACCTGCATATGCTCTGCTGAGCTCCATAAGCTGAAGGGCTGGTACTGGGCTGTTCCAATTTTACTTCAGGTGTCCTAGGGAATCTCACATTCACCAAGTCTCTTGGTTTCATAAACAGGCAGTTACTCCCGGCTGATACTACAGTTTGAATTGAGAAGAAATGTCCTTTACTTTATTTTGGAGACCTATGTGCCCTCCACTCTGCTCGTCATGTTGTCTTGGGTTTCTTTTTGGATCACACTGGACTCAGTGCCTGCAAGAACTTGCATTGGTGAGTTCTTGCCTGAGGAATGGAGAAGACTTAAGCAGGCAGAGGAGCCTTTGAAGGCCGGGTAGGCAGTACTTTTCTTGAGCTACCTGCTCCAGGATAAATTGTCTGCTCGTCTTCTGCTGTTCTTTGGGGCAGATCTGGGTTGTTGTGGAGGAGATGCTGTGGAAGGGATTCGTGCCCACCAGGAGATCCACTGCAGTGAGTAGAGGACAAAGCACACAGTCTTTGTGGTATGCTTTGGAGGGAGGATGATGAGGGGATTTTTTACTGAAAGCATGAAAAAGCAGATAGCAAATTGCCTATTGGAGCCAAGCTGCTGAAGGCAGGGAGAGCCTGTGTGAAGCCAGTGAATGGGACAAAACCATTTCAGTTGCTATGATGGATGATTTGAATTTGGTAAGAAGTTAATGTGCTTCATCTGGCCAGCAACAGAGGGCAATGACATGAGTAGAAGGGTAGGCCAAGGCTTCTCCACAAGTGTCCACAAAAAAGGTCTCTCTGTTTTCTAAGGAGTTACAACAGTGCTTTCTATGACAACTCTGATGATCGGTTCACGAACTTCACTTTCAAAAACCAACTGCTTCATTAAGGCCATTGATGTTTATCTTGGCATCTGCTTCAGTTTCATCTTTGGTGCCCTTGTGGAATATGCAGTGGCTCACTACAGCTCATCACAGAAGAATGCAGCTAAAGTACCAGAAGAGGTAAGGACCGAGGTACCTTAATAAGGCCAGTGGTCTTGGACTGAGAGCAATTAGTTCTTCATTAACTGAACAAGACAAATGGTCTCCTGCTATGGATACATCAACAATGCTTCTCCTAACTAGCAATAAATCTAAACTTTTGTGTGTAACAAACACATGAATAGCACAGGAATGCTGTGTTCTCTAGCAGACTTCTGAGCAGCAGCCTTAACTGGCAGTCCTGTTGGGTTCACAGGACCACATCCAGAAAGGCCCTCCTAGGATTAGGCAGCAGCTGAAAGGTATGTTTGAATATTGGGACAACCAAATATGAAGCTATGTTCCTATGTCTTTTTCCTTATGATCTCCTTCCTCTGAAGGATAAGACAGATCTTAAAACTGTGCACGCTTTTTTCCTAGGGGGCTGCAAATGAACTGTCTGAAGAAATGGAAGAAGTTAACATCAACAACATCCTCAACAATTCCATCACCAGCTATAAACAGAAGATCAGCTTCACAAGCATTGAGATTTCCAGCGATAATGTTAACTGCAGTGATTTGACCATGAAAAGTCATGAGAAAATCAAGTATGTCTTGAGAAACAAAATGCATAGGATTATTGGTTATTTCACAATTCAGAACCCTGGCAATGTGGACCATTACTCCAAATTGCTTTTCCCTTTCTTTTTCATGGTGGTCAATGTGTTTTATTGGGCTTATTATCTATATTTTTAGTAGAAATTAGTTGCTCCAATCTCCTACTTCAGCAGGAAAGTAATTGTGCCAGTGGGCATCCAGGTACCTAACCTCTGTGAATTCGATGTGGACAAAATCTTCCTTGTGTTTCCTGAGGTACCCAGAAGTGTGTGAGATGAGCGTGCAGCAGAAGCACTGGCTCTGACAGCAGCTGTTCAGCTGAGTGGCTGTGCTGGGCTTTTTTGTACCTACCTGCATTTCATTCCACACCTCACCTGGCTGGAGATAGATGGGTGTGCAGGATTCCACTAGCAGCTACAGAGAACTACACTTGGCAGAATTATTTTGGTATCTTGGAGCAGCTTGGAACCTTCGAGTTGAGATGTTCCAGAGGATGTGTAGGATAATGACTGTTACTTTTTGTTTGCCAGAGAGAACAGAGAGACTGTGATTGCTGCCTCAATAGCTGCTCTGTTGCAATGAGAGCCCTGAGGCAGCACCAGTAGCTCACTGCAGTGCAGCACAGAGGGATGCTCCGGTGCATGGTGCTGCTTTGCCCCGGGTGCTGCAGTGCCAGGACGGTGATTTGGTACTGCTCAGTGGTGCCTCTCTGCTTTTAACATCTGTCACTCACTGAAGTAACCCGCACTTGCTGAAGTTCTCCATTCCTGAGACAGATGGAAAGTTGTTATTTGTAGAGCTTCATTTTTCCAGAGATTTGGGAACATGAAATAGAGGCAGCAAAATAATTTTGTAACCCTTCTCTTACTCTCTTCCTGCTGTTTTGCAGTTGAACAGATTCTACCACTTTCATTGTCTTCTTCAAAAATTATTTTTTGTCCTGGAGAGTGTTACCTTCAGCCTTCACTGATAGAAGTAGCTCTCACTCCTTGCCAGCCATAAGCACAAGTGGCCCATTTGTCATCCCTTCCTTTATGTGGCTGTGCAGCTGTGCCAATTCAGCAGTGATGCTGGGAGAAAAAGATGCGTGGGTTGGGGCAAGGTAGTCTAAATCACCCTTTCACTCTCTATTTTAGGCTGAAACACTGTTATGTTTTTGAGAAAAATCATATTCTAAGTGGGCTCTGGAAACTGCCCAAAGTCAGCTTTGTTTATCCTGCAATCAGCAGGAGCTAGAGTTTTCTTTTAAAGATAAATGAAATGTTGGTGGACAGTTACATTAAAACCCAAATGCCATTTGGTACTGTGTAGCTTAAGAGTATCGAAAGTCTTTATTTGCTGGTTGTAAAATGAACGTTATGGCAGATTCCCCCACCCCAGCACCCTCTTTTGGTCTCTGCTGCTTTCATCACTGACACGGGGCAATCCTGCAGTTATGTGGGCAGAACTGGAATTGCCTGCAGTGGCTCCATTCAGCAGAGTTCTGGCTGGGTGGGGCTTCTCAGTTTGTAGCTTATGTTACAGTCTCAGCAGGTAGTGTTGCTTAACTTAAGGATCTTTTCTTGGGGATTCCTAGAGAAGGTAAGCAGAGCACTTGAAACTATAGATTTTTTACTTTAATAACTTTTTATTGAATCACTTCACTACACTGTACTGTGAGGGATCTAACCCACATATTCACAAATCATCACTTTTACAAAGAGCAGCACAAGTAGACAGAGGGGAACAGGCTAACAATGGCAAGTGGTTAAACACAAACTCCAATAATCAAGTGTTGACTTGTATATACTGGCATTTGAAGTTCAGTCCATTAAATGTAATAAAGTGAATGTTTGTGATATGAACACAACCCCTCAGAGAGATTCTCTACTAAAAAAAAAAAATCGTTATCTCTTTTCTGTATTGGTTTCTTTCTTTAAAACCCAACTAAAATGACATAATGTGTTTTACACTAGCTGCCAAATATTAATGTTAACAAAAGGAATTTCTTTGTACAAAGCAGTCCAAGATGATCGAGTCCAGCTATTCCTCCAGCCCCACCAAGGCCACTGCTAGCCCTTGTCCCCAAGTGTCACATTGTCACATCTACATGGCTTTCAAAGCTCTCCAGGACTGGGTACTCCACCACTGGCCTGGACAGTCTGTTCCAATGCCACCGCCTTTCCAGTGAGGAAATTTTCTATAATATCCAACCTGAGCCTGCCCTGGCCCAGCCTGAGGCCATTCCCTCTCCTCCTGTCCCTGTTCCCTGGGAGCAGAGCCCGACCCCCCCGGCTGTCCCCTCCTGTCAGGGGCTTGTGCAGAGCAACAAGGTCCCTGAGGCTCCTTTTCTCCAGGCTGAGCTCCTTTCTCATGTCCCTCAGCTACTCCTCATATGAGTTGTGTACAGACTTTCCCAGAAAGGCCTTTTCCAACCTGAACAATTCCCTGATTCCTGCAGGTGGCTGTCCACAAGGCTTGCTTTCATTAGCCACAGCTTTTGTTGCAACTTCAGTGCTTGGACATGGCTCAGGTCTGGCACCAGGGGTGAATCCTATTTTCTTCAAGAGACAGGAGTAGTTTATGCAAGATCCATGTGCAGCAGAGACAAGGTGAGATAATGTGCTTTATATCACACCTTGGTTTCTAGTCCCTTTCCCAGAGTAGGACCAAGATAGAAATATCTGTGCATTCACTATCATGGAGAACACTCAGTATTGCTGTGAGAGAAAGCAGGAGCAGCCAAAGGAATATTCCCTATATTTCCTCTCTGTGGCTGATTTGCTGACTGGTTTTAGGGAC
Source organism: Sylvia atricapilla (assembly GCF_009819655.1). NCBI lineage: Eukaryota > Metazoa > Chordata > Aves > Passeriformes > Sylviidae > Sylvia > Sylvia atricapilla. Next base: position 427,881 of record NC_089153.1, read on the forward strand.
AGGTAGTTTTTGCTACTGTGACTTTCCATTATAAAGTTTCCATTGCTTTGGAAAATACTAACTTTGCTCTGTAGACAGACAGGTCCCACAGTTATAAGTCAAATATCCTAAAGATTTAGTTCCCAGTAATAATAGGGCTAAACCCAGCACCACCAGAGGCAAAACCTATATTATTTTAAATGAAACTTCTCATAAATATCCAGCTATTAATTAATTTTTTATCAGCTGCTCCTCTATAAACTAGACAAGGCAAACTATCTTATCCATCAGCATTAAGGTTGCTGAGAAAAAATTCTCTGTATTCATTGTCTGCAAGTTTTGGAGATCTCCCTTTCCATTAGACTTCCCCAGGAAACACTGTGGTTGCCACTCTGGAGAACTTTGTTGGTAGCAGCACCAGTGTCAGCTTTGGGCTTCAGCCTCCTCATGTTCCTCCTGTCTCTGCCTCTGTAGTGGAGGGCTGGACAAGCATCCACAGCAGCCAAAGCTGACGCTGCTCTAACTGTCAGCTGAAAGCACCTAGAAACATTGCTGAAGTCAGAACTTGTGTGAGTTTGGGGTTTTGTATTTTGTTTCTTCCAGCCACTCTCCAAATGCTTAGAGCACATTTTTTTCTGGTCTGCAGTAGGAGCCAGGCCAGTTTTCCAACCTCCTGCTGCATGTTGAACCCAGAAGGGCTGAGAATAGCAAGGGGCACACATTGGCATTGCTGGACATTTTCACACTCATGCTAGCCACACCCTGGTGGAAGAGATAAGTGGGTGCCACCCAGAGCCCTACTTGTATTTCCCACCCTTTCCTGCCCATTGCCTGCAGGACCCCCAGCCCACTGCCTGATTTCTGTCCTGCTCCTTGTAGCTTGGCTGCGTGTGCATCCAGAGACTCTTTCTTGTGTTGCTCTTTTATTCTCTGGGTTTGTGTGCCAAGGTCTGATGTGTTTTCCCTAAGCCCTGATGCCTTTGAAGCCCTGCTGTACCTAGTAGCACTCCCATGACACTGTGATGTACGCAGAAACTGCCTTTGACACAAAAATTGCTTCACTCTGCATGAAACCTGAGTAAAACATGACACCTATGGTCTGTGGAAAAAAGAGAGCTGATGGAAAAGCATTCCCAAAACAAAGGCAGAAGGTGGACAAAAGTTCATGTCCTCCTCTCAACAGGAAGAAGAACAATGATGGCTCTTGCTTCTACCTGCAGTTCATGGTAGAAGTGTACAAAAAAAGGGTTAAGAGGAGCAGGCTGTATTTGCCAGGGTGGAAGTGTGGTCAGGGTATATGGGTGAAATGTCCTCCTGGTATTTTCTGTGAAAGTCTCCTAGCTGCAACTCTCACCTCTCAAGAGAATGACTTCAGGGAAATGCTTGATTAACAACTGTTGATGTTTCCAGCACCACCTTTCTGTTCTGGGATGGGAAGCTCAGATGTTTCTGGATAAGACTGCAGTGTTTTCAGAAATTCAGTCTATTTAAAAGACAGCAGAGACACAGAACAGGCTTGAAAAGAGCACTTGATATATCTACCTTCTTGGAAAGAAATAACTTGTGGGAAAAGGAAATCAGTAAGCCTTTATTGAAACAAATCCAGCATTTCACACCAGCACAGTGACATCAGGCACTTCTTTTATCTTTTCAAGTTAAAATTTGGATGTCTGTAGTGACCAGTAATGAATATGCTAAAGTACGTAACAGGAGAAATCTACAGTCAGCCACTGTTGGAGACAGTTGCAAGGTGAATCAGCCAAAGTCTGGTCAAAGACTTTCATGGAAAGATCAGCTTACAGGTAAGAGGCAGACATTAATTTTGATTTTTTAAAAATTATATGTGAAACCTTAAAGAAATGAACCTTCCTTTTAACCTACAAAGAAAATAATAAAAATGTTATTAAAATATGCAAAATTTATAATTTAATTACACAATTACTGTCTTATAGTCTAATAGCCCCACTATATTTTGCATATTAGTGAGCAATTGCTTTCTTAAAGCTCACAGCAGAATTATTTACTTGAAGCTGGAGAATAAGTTGATTATGGATCTGCTTTTGATTAATGGATTTAATAATCATGTTACAGTAAGATTAACTTATAGTTCATGTGCTTACAGCACTAATGATGAGATTCATGAAAGCAGTGTCAGCACATAGGACTGGCCCTAGAAAAGGCCCTGTCTGGAAATCCCAGGACTGCTCCAGTCAGCACTTTTGGGAGGAACCAGCGCACGGCATCAGTCACCCCTGTTTGCCACTTACTTCAACAAAATTAGATACTCCTCTCAGGTGAGCTAAGCACCTCAACTGAAGCTCAGTTCTGGATACTGTGGGGGGAAAACGTTTTCCTAGGAGACAGGTACAGTAGCAGGTAATGCACATACCCACTGGATACAGCCATCTGTAGCCTGCTATGACCCAGTATAACAGGCTGAACATTCTTTAATGCTTCTTTTGGGCACATAATGCAAGTATAAAATTCCTTGGATAGAAACACACTGAGGCAAGATTACCTGTTTCTAAGGAACCTCAAGTATAGGTAGGTAGTACAGCCTGAGAGACAGACCACTCTAGTTTCTAAACTTGACTCCGGGTGTTCAAGGGGAGGAACCATTGCAGGACAGAGAAGGTAGAAGGAACACGTGAAATATTTTTGTGTTCTGGTGTTATTCCTCATAGAACTCCTGTGCATGTCTGTGTAAGAACCAGATCTACAAGTATGGCAGGAGCCACACTGAGAAACCTTTACTTAATTAAAACTCATGTTGACACAAATAAAAACAGAATAAAGAGCCAAACCATATATTGTCTGAAAGAGCAGAACCTCAAAAATTGCTGGCAACAGGACTTCAAATTGCATCAGCCACCTACCTCACCTATTATTATACAAAGCAGAACAATGTGATACAAATAAGAAGCTAAGCATAAGGCAGCCCAGGACTGCTTTGCCATGTCCTCTCTGGGCCCATCCTCCAACTCGTGTTTCCACAGGAAAGTGGAGATCTCCTGAACTGATCATGCCATATGGAAATACTGGGAATAAGCCAGGGAAATTGCTGTACAGCCAGCACAGCCCTTCGTACTGAGACTAGGGCACGTGAATGCTGCTCCACCTCCCTGTTCAGGACATGATTCTCCAAGGTGTCATTTCCCAGCCGCTGGCAGCCAGCTGCCCATCACTGCAGCCTCCTGCCCTTGCTGGGCTGTGAACCTCCTGTGCCCACACCCTGCAGGCAACACCTGGGGGCTGCTGACTGAAAGATCAGGGCACAGCACTGTTTGTCCTGCAGCTCCAGCATTGACATTCATCCACTGCTGCTTCTGTTTCCTTCTGGGAGATATTTAGAGTTAATCCAAGGTTTGTGCTGAAAAATCAACACTTTACCCTACCAAAGCAAGCTTTGGAGATTGGAGACGTCCTGAAATAATGCATATTTTATTCCTGAAGCAGATGGGACTATGCCTTTAATCTGCCTCTTCAAACTCAGCTGTACATCCTGCTCTTTCTCCCTCTCCCTCCTCTGCTTTGACTGTCACACATCCATCCAGTGTGGGGAGTTCTCCTTAGCTTGTCATAGCTGGCTAGATAATGAAAGACATTCAGAGGCCAAATCTCCATGTCATTCCACAGTCTTTTTACCTCAATTTGTTCCATATGATCTCAGAAATCTGTGACCAAATAACCCTCAGCTGCAGATCATCCGCCAGGTGGCAGCTGTTTAAATAAGACTGCAGGCACTTCCACTTCTTAATTTAAAGGCTGAACCCACCAAGAATTCAGATTACATGAGTCAGGTAAATACCAAAAATGCTTTCTAGGATATCCGTGAGTTTTCTCTGTGCCACCTCACAGGAGGTACCTCCTTGCAATACACTCACTGTCTTGCAGCTCTAAGATCCCAGGTTTACTGAGGAATGCCAAACACAGCTCACCATTACCAGGGTGAGCAGGGATGGTGCTGGCCTGCAGGCCCTTCCTGCTTTGGCTCAACTTTGCACATATGGCTTCACCCCTTTAAACATTCTGTTACTTCATATGAGCCTTAGCAAATCCTTGTCCTATAGGTACTTGTCTTATAGGTACAGACAGATAATGAAATAGAGTGTGATGAGTAGACCCTATAATGCAAAACTATATGTCCAATTAGGACTTTATAAAGAAATGTGAAATAAAACACATCAAAGAGGAAAAAAGAATCAATTTCCTATTAAATTAAGTGGTTATGGGGTTTTTTTTCTGACTCTCCACATTAAAAGCATCAATTACACACATGGTTAGTTTGATTCAGAGTTCAAAGCAAAAACCTGCACCTACAGAATATGAATTATCCCAGTGATCAGCATCCTGCAGGTGTCTCCAGGCTGGCTTTGAGAAGTGTTATCAGTGTAGGCTGAGAGAAATTGCATTTTCTGCTGCTCAGGAGAAGGAAGTGATTTTGAAGCAGCCTGCTACTTAACTCAAAGGAAGAGATAATCTGAAATGATGCATAAGGTATGGAGCTGAATTTGGGAAAAGCCATGGAAATGTTTGGGATGAAAAGTAAACATATGACATCAAAACATTGGCCTTTGTGAATGCATCCAGAGGATGCAAGGCTGGCACAACAAAATGCATCCTTCATGAGTTTATGCAAGCAGTTATACACCATGAACAAAAAAAAAAAAAAAAAAAAAAAAAAAAAAAAAAAAAAAAAAAAAGGGAGGAAAAGCTGCTTGTGGAAGATTTTAGAAAAAGTAGGCATAAGCATGACTTCTCTTTTATTTCAGCATGTTAACAGTGTCTTAGTTTTATGTGTTTATCTTCCTACTGTGATGCATGCAGCTAACATCCAGAGACATTTACTTTGTAGGTAGTGGTGATCCTTGACCCATGGCATTGAGCTGTGCTTGCAGGGCTGCAGGTCCATGGTCCTTCATTTCCCACCTCTACAGCCAGGAAGATAAATTGCTGGTGAGCTGCAAGTGGTTTGAACAATAGTAACAGTAGCCTGTGGGCTACAGACGCAAGATATCAGCAGCAGGACAAGGGAAGGGAGATCACGGAATCACAGAATTTCTAAGTTGAAAGAGCCCTTCAAGACCATCAAGTCCAGCCCAGCCCTAAAACCTCAACTAAGCCATGGTACTGGGCGCTACATCCAGTCTTTTTTTAAACACATCCAGGGATGGAGACTTCACCAGCTCCCCAGACAGACTATTCCAGTACTTTATCACTCTTTCAGTGAAAACCTTTTTCCTAATATCCAACCTGTATTTCCCTTGATGCAGCTGGAGACTGTCCTCTTGTTCTGTCAGCTGCTACCTGAAGAAAGAGACCAACCCCAACCTGATACAACCACCTTTTAGTGAGCTGTAGAGAGTGAGTCATAGAGAGATTTCTCCCAGGAGATAGGGAGCATGTCTAAACCCTGAGATGGAGAAAGAATAGTGCAACACCAGGTGAGAAACCACCCTGCAAAGCCATCTCCCTGAACTGAGCATATATGCACGGAAAAAGCTTGGAAAGAAGTCCATTCTACCTCTTTCATCTTCCTTCACAACCTGCAGTATAAGCACATCTTATGAAACTAAGGCAGAGTAGTGCTTTAAAAGATGAGCACAGCATCGAATACTTTGGCAGAATCTCCTTCTGAAGCTGTAGCATTTTGCTCATGTTTGCCCGTGCTCTAAAAAAACCTTTGCAAAGATGGACCGCATTATTTTGTGTTGCAAACCACAGACACCCATAAGCACTGAAAAAAATATATGGAGAGACAACAATAATCCTTTAATGATTACAGTCATCTTCCATGTTAAACCTGAGAGTTTAAAGTCAATTCCAGCTGTCTTGGATTGCCTCTTGCTTGTGTAGAGCCTGTAAATAAGTGTTAATTCAGAGCCCCTAGCCTTGATCAGGAATGGATTACATTTGGTGTTGCACCAAGCTCTAGTCCCTAGAGTACTGGTTAAGCCCCAGGGCACTGGGCTTTGGGGTGCTACTTTGTACACATATTTATCTTTTTGTGATGTTCTATTTCACCTGATGGAGGAGAGAGCCACTCACAGTAGCGACTTTTTCACTTTACTCTCCTTTACCCTGTTCCCCTTTCTACAATAGTTGCACTGTAATGTTTCAGTAGAGCAAGGCTTTGCAAATTTGGCTCAGTAAGAAGCAGAGCAAAAAGCTTTTCAGAGAGCTTCAGCTCAGCTGTCAGAAGGGGCAGTTTGGTCTCTGTGCAAGCAGTACTCACATTCCAAACTGCATTAGAGAAAAGCTGCTGGGTTTTTATTCATTTTTGTTATCAGTTCCAGATTAGGAATCTGATACTAATTTTTCCTTAAAGCCTGTGTTTGGAATACAGCTTATATTATCAAACAAAACCAGGATTGTGATGTTTTCCTCTCACTAGCCTGCTCTTTTTTTGGTTTGTTTTTTGTCCTCTCTCTGGCTTTATTCCAAAGACTTTTTCTGCTTTCTGTTACACTCTCGAGATGAAGCACAGGATGGTTACAGCATTGCTGGTAGCACTGGTACAGGTTTCACAGAGTTTCCCTGCCTTGTACCACCGAGGCTGGTGGAGGCTGCTAAGGGAAGCAGATAGCTGTGGGAAATGTGATTTGGCACTCTGCTCTGAGCCCAAGGACTGTCCAGCCGGAACGGTGCTGGATCGCTGTGGCTGCTGTCCTGAATGCGGGAACGTCGAAGGTCAGATCTGTGACTTGGACCAGGGCAATCATTTTTATGGGCAATGTGGGGATCACCTCGAGTGCAGGTTGGATGCTGATGAAGCAAGGTTTGGGGAAGTCCCTGAGCCCCAGTGTGTGTGTAAATCTCAAGACAGCATCTGTGGACCTGATGGGAAAACCTATGAAAACATCTGTCAATTCAACAAGGCTTATGCTGCGAAAAGAAACATCAGCATGAAACATAAAGGGCCATGTGAATCAGGTAATGTGTATAGAGGCACTTACAAACTGAAAAAAAAGCTGATTCATATCTTCAGATGTCTTACTAGCTACTCTAGCTTAACTTCATTAAATTAATACTGTGATTTTGTTACAATTATCATTATTCTGTTATAATACTACTTTGTGTTAAACGTGTTTCACCATCTGGTACTTAATCTTGTCTGTTATAAACCTTTATATTAGACTAGTGGATTAAACCTTATGGTGACTAATAAGGCATCAGTCTACAACTAGGGTCTGTTCTGAATAATCAGAGTATGATTACTATAATCAGAGTATGGGTGGTTGTTTTTTTTTTTACAGAAGTTGTATGTGTAGTTGGGAATCAGTAAACAGATGAGATAGCCTGGGAGGAACAGGCAAATGATTGTTATTGTAACAGGACTGACCTAATTTTAAAGTGATGATAGTAAAGCAGATCTCATTGAGATAGATAGATATATGTATCCTGTGTATACATACACACACACATAGGTACATATATGCATGTGTGTATACATGTGTGTGCATGTGTGTATCCACCTGTGAGGATATATGGTAAGCAGTGAAGCACAAGGCAATAGAAGAAGATAGGGTTTAATTAACAGCTCTGTTCTTTTTACCAAAAAGGTCCAAAATAGTCCAATTCAGAATCATCATAAAATCTAGCTAACCCATGAAAGAGAAATCCAAATGGTAGAAAAGAATCAAGCTGGAAAAATTTCCCTAAAGGACTCTTAAAATGCACAGTGCTCTCTGATAATTGGTAGTGGAAGGATTCTTAGGTGGGCATATAGGGGACTCCTGCTCCCTGCTCATATGCTGTTTCCATTCTTTGCATTACTATAAGTCATTACTCCTGGGCATCTTTCACTTAAGATATGACTATAAAATGAAAATGTGAAGAGGCTTTTGTTTGTTTCTAAATGAGAAATTACTGTGGTTTTTTAAGTTAATCAAATGTTTTCCCAGATTAAGTAAGTAGAAGAGGTAGGTGGCTCACAAATGGGTCATAGTTCTGGGAATCTGAAACTGCAGCTGTGGCAAAGGGCTACATATGGGAGTAACTTGGTTATATTTCACCCACTCCTCTCTGGCAGTCAGACTGTGTGCTGTGGTTTTATAAATTTATATTTATTTAAATATAAATTCTATATTTATATAGAATGAACAAGGGATATTGAACACTTAGAAAAAGTGATGAACAGCTAATATCAGGCTTCTTTCCTCTTTCTCTAGCTGCAAGAGAAATATGCATTAGAAAATCCTTTATTTGCTATCGGGGTATTAAGCTGGGAAACGAGGCTTGTCAGGAAAGGAACATTCACGCCAGCCTGGAGCACAACAGAAAGCGGGTTAGCTTGGGGAGGAGCCCTTGTTCGGGATTGAGTAGCAGTAGTTCTTGCGGCCATAACCCCTCCAGAAGATTTCGGCCAGAAGTGCCCCTCCCTTACAGCGAGTGCCGGTAACTCTGTAGCAGTGGCAGCTGCTCAGGTATACACAGGCTTAAAGCAGTGGTCTCTCTAATGAATTTTACAGAACTAGCCGCGTACAAGAGGCTTTTTAATTTGGAAGTACTACCACTTCTAATTGCTGGTGTCATCCAGCAGCCCCCAGTCGCCCTCGAGGAGCATCGCACTGCTGCTCCTGCAGCAGGAGAAGGACCTTGGCTGCTCTGCATGCAGGCATCACCACCAGCGCTTTCCCGCTGCTTCCCTGGCTCCCCAAAAAACTGAAGCCTCTCTCCGAGAACTATCCTAACCGCTCAGTTTCCTGAATTGCACAGCAGCCTGGGAAAGTTCTCAGCCGTGTCGCTGTTGCGGGGAGTTTCGTTAAGGAGGCTGTGGAGGAGGAAAGCGCCCCATGCCGGAGCCGGGCAGAGCGCGGGAGTTTGGGCAGGGCGCCGGGCCGGCAGCGCCGGGGTGCGAATGCACTTCTCTTGGGGCTGCAGAGGGGCTCCGGGGACAGCAGAGGGGCTCCGGGGACAGCAGAGGGGCTCCGGGGACAGCAGAGGGGCTCTCAGGGACAGCAGAGGGGCTCCGGGGACAGCAGAGGGGCTCTCAGGGACAGCAGAGGGGCTCGCAGGGACAGCAGAGGGGCTCCAGGGACAGCAGAGGGGCTCCGGGGACAGCAGAGGGGCTCTCAGGGACAGCAGAGGGGCTCTCAGGGACAGCAGAGGGGCTCCGGGGACAGCAGAGGGGCTGGCAGGGACAGCAGAGGGGCTCTCAGGGACAGCAGAGGGACTCTGGGGACAGCAGAGGGGCTCGCAGGGACAGCAGAGGGGCTCTCAGGGACAGCAGAGGGGCTCTGGGGACAGCAGAGGGGCTCGCAGGGACAGCAGAGGGGCTGGCAGGGACAGCAGAGGGGCTCTCAGGGACAGCAGAGGGGCTCGCAGGGACAGCAGAGGGGCTCTCAGGGACAGCAGAGGGGCTGGCAGGGACAGCAGAGGGGCTCCGGGGACAGCAGAGGGGCTCCGGGGACAGCAGAGGGGCTGGCAGGGACAGCAGAGGGGCTGACAGGGACAGCAGAGGGGCTCCGGGGACAGCAGAGGGGCTGGCAGGGACAGCAGAGGGGCTCTCAGGGACAGCAGAGGGGCTCGCAGGGACAGCAGAGGGGCTCTCAGGGACAGCAGAGGGGCTGGCAGGGACAGCAGAGGGGCTCTCAGGGACAGCAGAGGGGCTCGCAGGGACAGCAGAGGGGCTCGCAGGGACAGCAGAGGGGCTGGCAGGGACAGCAGAGGGGCTCTCAGGGACAGCAGAGGGGCTCGCAGGGACAGCAGAGGGGCTGGCAGGGACAGCAGAGGGGCTCTCAGGGACAGCAGAGGGGCTGGCAGGGACAGCAGAGGGGCTCCGGGGACAGCAGAGGGGCTCTCAGGGACAGCAGAGGGGCTCGCAGGGACAGCAGAGGGGCTCTCAGGGACAGCAGAGGGGCTCGCAGGGACAGCAGAGGGGCTCGCAGGGGCTGCAGCACGCACAGCGGTGCTCGGAGCGGGGCCACGGGCGCGGCTGTCCCGGGATGCCGCAGCCCAGCCCCGGCCCGGAGGACACCGCACTCCGCCCCGGCCGCTCCGGGGGCAGCTGGTGACAAAAGGCTGCAGGAATCTGGCTGTAAGAGCAGCGAGCGCTGCAGTACGAGCTGTCCTGACTGCAATTTGCATGCGAAACAAACACTGAGCACTGTGGGGTTGTGGTACCAAGCTATAAATAAAACCTTCACTCGGCTCGAAATATTTGTTTTGTCTCCTTCAAAGCATCTGCTGTTTCCTCTTGATGCCAAAGGGATGATTGTATACAGCAACCAATGAATAAATAAATAATAATAAACTCCTTTCATCAGACGAGTACAGCCTTTCATCTTTCTTCTCTTGCCAGAAAAAGGAAAAGGCCTAGCTTGCTATAGAAACATGGAAAAATCCTTTCTTTTCCTGAAAGCTAGTTTTGGTCAGTTTATCTAATAATTTACCAAGGTTACCAAGTACGTTGATTAGATACAGATTCTCCAGACTTAAACCTTCCTCATTCACATTCAAACAATTCTCGTTGATAACTTAATGAACTAACAGAACAATGTACCAGTGGTTCTTTTTATATTTAGCTGTGTCACACGACTCATTTTAAATGTAAATTTTGGGGTAAAAACAAATAAACAAGCCGCAAAAATTTCCACCACTTCCATCTAATCAGACATACATAAGCAAAAATTAATAATACACAATATGAGGAAAAATATTCTATTAATTATGTAATTAATTGTTCTGGAGTGATATAGGGTTGGTTGTGAAAGGTAAAACAGTATTTTGACTTTTCTTTGCTTCTGCTTTGTGTCTTCTATAACACAGAGGGATAATTCATGACTGACTGGGACTGTAAAAGGAAAGAAGCAGCTCCTGCCCATTCAGCTCTGGATGCCAGGATACCAGAACAGTTTCCATAGCTATCAACAAAAATGTATCTACTCCAGTAATCACAATGACAGGTTATCATAAGAGTACAGCTCTGTTTCTAATCAGTTATGCAATCAAAGTACACACAGCTATGCATGGGAGAATTTTTCTGAACACAAAACCTGAAACACTCAAAAATAAAGTTTATAAGCTTCTGTTTAAATTGTAGAAGATTACTTCAATTTTCTTCCACAAAACACAACAAAATGATGTTGTGAGGTTTTAGTATTTTATTTCTGAAGGTACTTCAAGTTTGGGTGGAAAATGAAAGTACTGGTGGTGTGTTGAGATTCAGAAAGGGCAGTATGGTTAGATCAGAACTGCTGCTTGCTGTTAGTTTGGTCTCAGGCAATGCCAGTCCTGGTCAGTCCTGGACTCAGCTGCAGGACTGGGACCACAGCCAGGCATTTCCCAGATGTGTTCTCCTCACAGTTAATGGCAAAAGTTAATTCCAAGTGTGGAATTATCCTGGTGCACGGTATGCAGCGCTGGACAGCTGTAATGAGGATTTATAATTCAGACCTTTGTGTCCTCCAGACTCCAGATATGTTCCCGTGGGTAGCTGAGCCATGGCTGGGGACAGTGGCATGGGCAGGACCTGGTCCTTGGCCACACATCAGTGTTGGCAGAGGATCCACAGGACACCTGAGTTAACAGCACAACAAAAATACTCATCAGGCAACATCTGCCTACTTGAAAAGTTTTTTGCACTGTCTCTGTGTGGGAACAATTTAAAGAACTCCTGTGAGACAATGTAGACTTTTGGTTTCTTTTGTACATTTTAAGCTTAACTACAGTGATTATATCATTAAAAAGACTGTGGTTTCAATTAATATATTCAATTAATGCTGGTATGAATAAAGACAGCTGAAATAATAGATTCTGAATGTACAGTTCTCGTGAAAGAACAAGCAATTAAGGATTTAAGTTTCCTAGCTTGAAAAACTTTACATTTGAAGAGTAGCAAGATTGTCTAATGAGGGATTTGTAAACGGGGAAATTGGTAGTTTTCACTATAATTTGTTTGCAATTAATTTTAATCAGTATGCATTTAATATTTTCTGCACAGACACCAATCCTGAAAAACTGACAAATACATTATAAATTATTGTTTGAAAGCATGGAACAGGTTGTTACAGTTTCAAATACCAAAGAGTAAATGCTGCACCTAGGTATTGATTCAAATATTGAAAATAATATTTATTTATTGTTTTAATGTTTATAATATTTTATTAATAATTTAATTTATTGTTTTATTGTTAATAGAAACTTTACAATTCTATGTCCAAGCATCTGAGATGCAGGGGGAAGAAAATTCAATACAAGCCAAATCTCCCAGAAAATGCATTCTTTTTTGAGCACTTGTCTGGAAATAGATAGAAAGCAGATTTTAGAAGGCAAAACATGTCTTGCTGTCATTAAATAGATCGGGGAGGGGGAAAGTGCAGAGATCTCCAACCCAGGAAATCTTTGCTAACAGTAAATGCACTATTTTGTCTCTGCCGCCGGACATGCTTGTCCCCTGCTAACACGGGAGATGAGCAGACCTCACACACACTCACAGAGGGATGGATGTGCTCGCCAGCAGGGGTGCAGGAACCGGGCATGGGCTGGGGTTCGGCGCCTCCAAGCCCCCGGGCTGGCTCCCTCTCGTGGCTGCCGGCAGCTTTTGCTTCGGGAATAGGGAAAAGTGAGAATTCCGAGGCAATCAATAAACACTGGAGGGAGCGACAGTACGAGAGAACATGAGGAAACAAGTGGAAATGGAACAGGTATAATAAGCATAACATAAACCTTACAGAAATAATTTCATTTCAATCCCTTTAATTCCTAACACGAATATTCGATTACATCCATAGCAATTGAGGATAAATGTAAAATGCATTAATGCTGTTGTAACTTGTGATGTCCGTGGATTGCAGTTCTTGACGATGTTTAGCAACTTCAAGGCAATGATGTACTCAGAAAAAGCCAGCAATCATAGTATTTTGGCTTTTAGCTAACCAAAATGTAACACATTCAGAGCTATCACACAGTCAAATCCCCCTGTGACTCGTGTGTGGCAGAATCTCCTGTGCTTTTCTCTGAAGCCCAGGTCGGGCACTGGTGGCTCTGCTGGGGGCCTGAGCCTGGTCCACAGTGGCAGCTCATGGGGCAAAATTAAGCCTTCAATTTCATCTTGGCTTCCATGGTCATCTGTAAGGGGAAGAGCAGGCCTGAATAAGTGTTTTTAGAAAGCACAGACACAAGGTTTTCTGAGCTTTAGAGGATGCTTGGAATCACGTAGCTCTTCATAGTATGTGAGAGTCAAAAGGCAAACACAATCTGATGATATCCTGTGAAACAGGGATTAATGTTAACAAAACTTTTGTGTTTGTGTTTTTTGTGCACATGTGTCTCATAAAGCACCCTGTCGGTTCTTTGCAGCTCCTGTTATTTCTATGCCACCTCAGGATGCCCAGAATTACACTGGCAATGATGTCATTTTTGGCTGTGAGGTGTCGGCCTATCCTATGCCACAGCTTGAATGGAAAAAGAAGGGGAATAAAATGTTTCTGCCAGGAGACGATACTCACCTCTCAGTTCAGGTAAAAACAGAGTTTACCATTGCATACAGTTTGGGAACAGGAGCAAGGTGGTTAATCTATGAATTCCTCCTAAAGAACACAACACTGTTGAGATAAATTGATTCCCAACTGTGACTATGCAAAGAATGATGATTTCTGTCAGTGTTTCAGCAGTCCCAGCAGAAGAAACAATAGCCAGGGCACCACGTATTCTTCTTTAGGAGGCTTTAGTCCAAGCCACTTGAAACTGTCATGAAGTGTGAAAGTTCCCATGGAATGTCACTCCAATCCATCATAAAACCTGGTGCTGAGTGTCAGTTTGGTTAGGCCCCCTTGGCCCTCATAACTCCCCCAGAGTCACTCCCTATCTCATCTTGAGTTGAGCATAGGTGGAATGCTTTGAAGAAGCAGCAAGTGGTGCTGGGACAAGGGACACGAGGACACAGGGAAGAGTGGTGTGAAGAGGAACAGGAATGTGAGCACTGTGCAGGGCAGTGAAAGTGAAAGAGCAGAGATGGGAAAGCACCAACACAGAGAGGTGCAGAGCAGCAAGATGTAAAACACAGGGCAGCAATAAGCAGAATCAAAGAATGATGGCATTAAAACTAAACAGAATCAGAGAATGATGGCATTAAAAAAAGCACAAGAATTGTAATGATATTTAATCTGTCCACAGTTATTTTGAAAAATATAATGATGTCTCCTAGTTACGTAATTTCAATCATTTCTTTCCTTGTCAAAGGCAAGAGGTGGGCCTCAGAAGTATGGTGTGACAGGCTGGCTGCAGATTCAAGGACTCAAAAAATCAGATGAAGGCATTTATATCTGCCACACCAAAAATAAGCATGGTACAACACATGCCTCTGCAAGATTGAGAGTCATTGATGGTAATTTTTTTTTATTATTATTATTTGGATGTAAAAAATATAAAAATGTATACAAGCAAGATGCAAAGGATAGGGTTGTTGGAATGAAAATGAAGCATAGGAGAAACTACCCAAAGTTGCCTATATTTTCACTATTCTGTGTGCTTTTCTTTTACTTTATCCCTAACGGGTTTATATAGTAATATTTTGCTGCAAATTATACAAGCTTCCAGAAAACAGAAAGCTGTGGATTGGAGCCATACAGCTGACACACATTATTCCACTGTCCTTATCCCAGAGAAGTCCTTTGATGTTGGCAGGACCCAGAATAGATGGTGTAACTGAGAGAGTCTTTGAATCATGGCAGGTCTGCTTAGCTGTTTATTTTTCGTAAAATTAATAAGGAAACAGTTGTTGTTCCTTAATGAGAGTTGTTTGAAAGATGTAAGAAATAGCTTTACTATTGGTTTGTTTTGGGTCCAGCCCTGCAGAGTAACAACATTCTTCCTCCACAGAGAATTGTTTTTCCTGGAAAATTCAGGATAAAGATAGATTGTCATATTTACCTCCTGGTCTAGGGGACCTTGTCACTTGTCCAGTTTTGAAAAGCAGATTTCAAAGCCTTTTTTTTCTCTGGGAGTATTTGCAGATGCACAGGAGCTGCAGAGGACTGATATGACAGTTTAGTACTAAGATTTAAATGAATTTTCAACATTTTCTCAGCACAGGAAAGATGTTGAACTGTTAGAGTGGTTTCAGAGAGGGCCACGGAGATGCTCCCAGTGCTAGAGCACCTCTGCTCTGGAGACAGGCTGAGCAAGCTGCTGGTGATAAACCTGGGGAAGAGAAGGCTATGGGGAGATCCCAGAGCCTTTCCAATCTCTAAAGGGGAAGTACTAGAAGGAGGAAGAGGGATTTTTTTTTATGCAAGTAGACAGTGGTTGGACAAAGGAGAGTAGTTTAAAACTAACATAGGAGAGATTTAGATGTTGTAATCTCCCGCCTGGAGATATGGCACTTAATGGGGGGATGACAGAATCCCTGGGGTCCTAGAGTCCTAAGCTGTCACCATTGTTCAATGTAATAAGGAATGAAGCGGGCTTTACGTGCAGTCCAAGATTTCTTTATTAACCTGAATACTGTGCAGAGGTGAAGACAGGAAACAAAGGTTAGACTGTGGGTTTTAAAGGACAGAATCAGGATGGAGTTTGGGGTCAAGGGGCCAATAGGGAGAAGAACAAGGAGGGACACAAAGTGCAGTTTACAAAACATAAACCCAATGGGAAGGCTAATGTGATGAGATTTATGTAAAGAGGCCAATAGAGCCTCGAGGAATAGGGGGTTCTCCCGAGAGGCAGTCCAGACAGGGGCTGGTACCAGGAAGGATTGGCAGGGAACATTTGAGAATAGGGGAAGGTATCAGAGAAGATTAACAACCCAAGCTAAACTACCACCCTGGGCAGGGGGAGAAAGGAATAAACCATAGGGTATTAAACACAAAATTACACACTGCAACAAGATGTTAGGAAGAAAGTCTACTCAGAAAGTTTTTCAAAGAAGCTGTGGCTGCCTCATCCCTGAAGTGTCCAAGGTTAGGCTGGATGGGGTTTGGAGCAACTGGGGATAGTAGAAGTGTCCCTGCCCCTAGCAGGAGGTGGAACAAGATGAGCTCTAAGATCCATTTCAAATCAATCTATTCTGGGATTCCATGACTCTATATAGAAATTGGACCATGACCTTCAGTGGTATGAGCTTAAGCCATCCACTAAAAACCCTGTCCTTTTCATAGATAATAATGATTGAGAAACTATGAGCTTGCTGTACAAATCCAAACCTATACTTTCCTCTGCGTTCCTATCTTCAACTAATTTAATCTGGATTCAATTACATCTTGCAGACCCATCTCCTGCATTTGCATTTACTGCTGGCAGTAGAAGCACAAGCTACAGCATTGAATATAAGGAGTATTACGACAATTCTGATGAGGAAGATGATGAAGAATATGAATCCGGGAACTACGATAATGAAAACAATTCTGAGTAATAATTTTTATACATTTGTTGTCCAAATTCTTTCACATTGTTATATTTACCAGTAGTCTCTGTTCTGTAAATGCCTCCTCTGATAACACACATACTCACTTGTATATCCATCTTCCTGAAATGCAGCTTTGGATGAAGTGTATCATGCTACTCACCAGAAATAAGAACAGTTGTAACACCATGTATTTAGAGTATTAAATATCATCCTTCACAATGCACCTTTCTGCTAAGTATGCCAAAGGGATCCAATTTTATATTAATTTTTAAATTATCTTACCATTTCTTTCACACATTCTAATTTGTCTAGTAAAAATGCCAATTGTTAAACAAAATCTTTACTTTGTATCAATTTTCTTTTTTTTGTAAAGTACTTACTAAGAAATATCAAGAGATTGTTCACATGGCAACAAGCCTAAGTAAGTATGGAGGTTGCAAAATAGTCTTTAATCTCCATAGTTCATGTTTTCTCATAAGTTTCAGCAGGATTTTCCTTCTCATTTGAAATTTTCCATGTCTCATCAAAGGTATCTGTCTTTTGGGGGATGATTTTGTTTACTGTTAATAGATACATTAAGCAATCGTGGTCTAAAGCCAGTAAATGCTGTTTTATAGTCAATACTCTAACACAGCCAGAAAAGATTCCTTGCACATTCAAATCTGTGAGCACACCTTTAGGCTCCTTCTTGTAGGAGCTCCTGCATTGCTCCCCATAGCAATGGTGTCCTCATAGCAGCCTGGGAGCAGTTCAGGGTTCAGGATCATGATCTTCCTCCTGATTCGGATGCCTACTGGTGGACATTCCTGCAGTTTAAAGGCAGCAGCTGCTCTGTAGCTCCCTTTCAAACACACAGGGATTGCACTCCTCAGTCAGGATCTGTCCTTTGTCCGGGGCTATGAACAAGGTGCCCCTATCCCTGAGCCATCAGCATTGCCAGGCTGCTGGAAGGGCAGCAAACCACAGTGTCTTGATTTAGATAGACAGGCATCTGCCACGGAAGATTGGAGTCTCTCTTGGAATGCATGCCCCCCTTCTCCCCTTTTCCAAATTATTATAAATTTGCAATTAAAAGGCTGTCAGGCAAAGATTTTGGGAATAGGTATAGCAGTTCTTTACTAGGGATATTAAAAATAATACAGATGTTGTAGTACAGAAGAATAAGCAAGCAAACAAACCAAACAGGAAATCCTAGAAAACCCTGACAGAGTCAGAAATACAACCTGACACCCTGTTGGTCAGGGTGTTGGAAACAGTCCAAAGTCAGCCTTCCTGGAGTGGCAGATGTGGTCCTGTTGGAAACAGAGATGGTCCTGTGGAACCAAGGGTCCAGAGATGGGTCCAGTCTTCCTTTGGGAGTCCTGTGGGAACACTGGATGTCTGGTGACACTTGTGGCTCCTTTTTTGAAGCACTCCCCCGCAGCCCCCCAGGGCTAGCTCTGTTTCTTGGGAGGCTTTGGGGGAAATGCTTCGAGGGGACGCGGGCAAAAGATTCCAAAAGAGGCTCTTACCCCCAGGGTTGATCCAAGACGTTTATTCCATACGGGGAGGCGAAGGCAGGAGGGCCAAGAGGCAAGGGCCCAGAGGGTAGGAGGCAGGGGCCCCAGGAGGCAAGAGCGGACCCAGGAGGTAAGAGAGCGAGAAGAGGAAGAGCAGGACCTTATCAAGGCTCCTGCCAGGGGGGATGGCTGGAACTCAGCCAATTAGGTCCAGAAAGGAAGGAAGGGTCAAACTATAGGGTTGCAAGCTCCAGGGGCCCTGGGGAAAAAACCATTCCCCAGAGAAATAAAACACTTTTTATCTAGGTGAAGTTGGTTTGGCTCCTCCTCCCTGGATGGAGCATCTCACAATAGGATAATGTAATGTGTCATGTCATTGGTGAGCTTTAATGGTCCATTAACAGAAGATATCCCCATGGGGGTAGTGGAAGACTGAACAGAAATAAGAAACAATTAAACCCCACCCGGTTTTAACAGCTGGCTTGTTATCAGAGAAGGCAGTTATCCCCTCGCTTCTGGAGCTACAACAGATAAAAAAAATCTCCCCATCTGGGTTTCAACAGAATAGAATAGAATAAACTTTTTTTGTTTTGGTTTGGTTTTGGTTTTTTGTTACAAAACCCACGATACACAGAAACATATGAACATTGTTCCAACTGATCCATGAACCAGACAACAAATGAGATGGAGTCAAAACCACAGCATTGTTCCAAGGGCTAAGTGAGCACCCTGAGAAATTTCTCTATTTCCTTTTTTAACTAATTATATGAAGGCTGGCTCTGAGTTAGTGGGCAGTGGAAAACACCAACCCTGCACTTACACCTCTGGCTCCCAATGGCTGAGGCAGATGAACAGCAGTAAATTACTGAACACATTCAGGACTAAAGCAGCAGAATCTCAAGCATCTGCAGGGAAAGCCTTGGTATATGCAGGTTCCTTTGGCCAAGGCACAGCCCCATGCAGTGATCCCTGCACACACTGAGGTGACCACCAGCTGGATCCATAGTACAAGGAGGCTTTAGGGGCCTCTCTTGCACACAAAGCGTACGATTTTTAATGCATATACAATGCCTTACAAATTCTCCTTTTAATGTGCTATTTGTGCCTTTTTTTTCTTTCAGAAAGATTTTTCTTTTCAATTTGAAATTCTTTAAGGATTTTGCTATAGACTGTGTTTGCCTTGAGGTATTATTGACATTTGTCCAGCAAACAAACAAAGAATAATTTATTTAATTTCAGGCTTCATGGGGTATTGTCAGCTTATGAGAAGAAAGTGTGTAATTGTGTTATTGAAAAAGATTAATTAGTTTTAATTAGAAATAGGAAGCAGCCTTGTATTTAACTACTGATTTTGTTTTTATGGACTCTTCCTGATCTTCTTAGTGGTATGTTAATAACTTTTTTTTGCTTATCCACTATATATTAACTTAGAACATTATCTGATAGAAATGACTGATCAGTTTTATGGAGCTATTTAATATGCAGACATATACTCAAGATTAATTATGATCTGCATTGCAAATTAATGGATTAGCTTACTAAAGTACTCACTAAATGGTGGCAATATATATTGGTATAGTATAGTACATGGCACAGAAAATCTTGAAATCATTAGCCATAGAAAGAATATAAAATTCTTTAGGGCCTTTTGCTGTTGTTAATGGAAAATGAAAAACAGAAAGAAAACAATGTTTGAGTGAGAAAATGTGCAGCAGAACTCTAGCAAATACCAAGTGTTTGGCCTGATGGAGTATGTCTATTTAAGAGAAGCTAACAGTCCCTGAACAAAGAATTTTAAATTAAATATATTGCATTTTCTCTCTCTATGTATTTTTTATATATATTTAATAAGTTCTTGTAAATTATCGGCCATTCCTTTCAGTAAGAAAATTGCATTTTAGGAAAAATCCCTGTGTGATGCAGAAAAAAGGAACACTGATACCTTGAAAAATTCCTAGTTTCTCTTTTGTGGGAGGGGACACAAATGGCTGGCTTTGTTTATATACTTTAATCAAGTAATTTAAAATTAAATTTTAAAAAGCATGGAGAAGGTTCAGTCCTCTCTAAGCAGTATACTGAAATGGATCTCATTGTGAATGCACTGCCTGTAGCAACAGACCTGTTCACATAACCCAAAAGAATAGCAAGTTCAAGAAGTGACATTTATTCCACGCAGCAGGAAATTAGCTGAAAACAAGGTACTAGTCCTGTATTTTGTGAGGCAGATCTAAAACCTTCTTTAATTGAGCTTCCACAGAAGACTGTTAGATTTTGTTACATGCAAGTCTGAACTTCATGGCACAGCTTCCTCTTGTCACACAATCATCTTCACTGTGGAATTTCCACCTCCCACTTGAGGGTAAAAGAATTGTATAGAAGCTGCTAAAGAAACTACACTGCTTAATGCAGAAGGTCCTTTGGACAGGACCCTGACACAGGCTGGGTCGCTTTCACATTCTAACATTATTGCTTGCTGTGTTCAAGTTTTGTCAGCTATTGGTGTAGGAATTCTTTAACTGGAGCAATTTTTTTCTCTCTTAAAATAATCAGGATATAGCTGACAGAAATTGGATATAGAAAGGCAATTTTCTGTGTTCCAGAGATTAAAATTATTCAGGTGATGGTTAAAGGGAGTGCCAGGGGTGTCCTGTGCAGCTGAGCATAGTGTGGGCTCCCCGCCTGTCCCCTGGAATAGCTTTGTGCTCTCCCCTTCTGTCCATGCTCAGCCATCACCTCAGGCAGAAGACCCAGGCCAGGAGAACTGACATTTCTGTCCAGGAAAAAACACACTCCAGGCAAGCTGGAAACTGGCTCATCCTTTAGAAAGTCCAGCTCTCACTCACACTTAGGTACATATGCTATCCACAAGCTCTGCTTGTGAACTCTTTATTTATTTATTTGCTATAAATTTTCCATATTTTTGCTTCAGACAAATAATTAATGGAAGTATTTTCTATAAAAGCATAGAGTTCAGTGATTCAAATGTGATAGCTCATATACAAAGAAACCACTCTCCCTACCCTGATTAAATTGTGATAATAATTGTTTTTCGACCTCACTGCTGAAGATACAGCAAATACAGTTCATGTTTTCCTTCCAGGTCTAAATCAGTTTCCATTTCCAGAGACATCCTATCAGTATGGGCCCCCTCTTTGGGGCTACCGGGCTTCGCATGGGACTCTTTGCGACGTGGGCAATAAAGCATCAGGGAAACATCGGCACCATTAATAATTTCACACCAAGTCCTTGGGCCCTCTATGATCGCGAGGCGGGCGCCGCGCTGGTCCGGGCGGAGCTGGCACCGCCCGTGTCCGCCCTTGTCCTCCCGTGTCCGCAGCGCCCCCGCCCGTGCCCGGCCCCGGTCCGGCCCGCGGCCCCGCAGGGCCCGTCCGCTCGGCGGGATGCGCTGCGCCTCCAGGTGGGTGGCCCCGCGGGCCCTCGGCCGGTGCTGCGGCGCTCCGGGCGGTGCCGGGCCGTGGCCGCCGCCCTGGGGACGGGCCGGGGCTCGGAGGAGGAGGAAGGGCGGTGCTGAGCTCCGCGGCGCAGCGCTCAGGTGGTGCGGGGCGGGGGCAGTGGGGTGCGCGGGGCCGGCCGGGCAGAGGGGCCAAAGGTGCCCGGGGGCCGCCCTGTCCGGGGAGCTGCGGCGGGGCCGCGGCCGGCGGGAGCCGGCGGGAGCCAGCGGGAGCCAGCGGGAGCCAGCGGGAGCCAGCGGGCGGCCCCGGCTGTGCTGCGGAGGCGGGACGCCCGTGGGGCCGGGACACCCGTGGGGCCAGGACGCCCGTGGGGCCGGGACACCCGTGCTCCCAGCGTCCCGCTCCTAGCGCTCTGCTGCCAGCGCCCACGCGGAGCCCACGGCGGCTCCAGGCCGGGGGAAGGCAGCCGCGCCTGCTCCTGAGTGCCGCTGCTCTCTGAAGGCAGTGCTGGGCTCCTGCGCCGCTTCTTCCCCGAAAACTAGAGGCAGCCCCGCTGCAGAACTTGTCCGAGACGAACATCAGCCGGTGAAACGGTCTCGAAGGAGGGGAGGAAGGAACCGAGAGCGGGAAAGGGCTTCGGGGGACCCCACCGAGGTGCCAGGCATGTGGCTGGCGTCCCCTGAGGCTCCGCTCCCCTGCTGGCAGCAAGGCTCTGGCAGCGTGAGAGAGGCCGTTTTCGGCATTTATTTAAACAGTTCAGTACAAGGCGCATGAAAGGACCACTAAATTTTAATTTTTTTTCCCCCTCAACTGTGGCAATTCAGGAGTTATTCCTGTCAAGATGCTCTTGGGTAGAGCTGGTTGAACTTTCTTAATAGAGTGTTTTCAGTCAGCAAGTGTTGATTAAAATCACAGTGTTTATGGGAATCTTTCTGTGTCAGCAAAGTTTCAATTAGGAACCTCCCTGGTTTCCTGCCAGTTTGCTTGGCTCCTGCCAAGTGGCTGCCTGCCTGGTGGGCTGCTGCGGAGCTGGGCCTCCAATATTTCTGGTTCTTGATACTTTGACAGGCTGCTAGGAGAGATGCCTGGGACTTCAGGGGCCTGGAGAGGTAGGACTAGAACTACTCACAGACTTTTGTTCAGCTTATTCTTAAATGTTATGAAAATGTGACAAGTGTGGAAAAAATAGTATCTAATATTTTCCATTAGGGTGTAATTCTGTTTCTTAGAAAAAGTTGCCATTCTTTGTGATTAAAAATGCCATTTCTTGTTCATGTCTGTTTCTACTCCCAAATCATTTAAAGCAGCCAGGATCTGTCTGACTGCTGGACCATCTCTGGTGACACAGTTGTTTTCTTAGGAATTGCCTTTTAGCTGCTGATAAGAGTTTAAGCAAAGGAGGTACCAGAGCAGAATTCCTACCACTGCCAAGTCCATTACCTGGTGGGATGGTGAAGATTGAATTGAGAACATTCGTAGTGACTCTTGCCTATAAAAACTTGAATATAGTTGGCTGTGAGAACTGCTGTTCCATAGTGAAATAATCAGTGCCCATGGTATGAATAATTACTGTTTTACCTGCCAGTGTTCTATGGATTCAAAAACTGCTGTCATGTGTCCTAGAATAATGACTGTGTATGTAATGTAATTTGTGTTACTAAATGTTTACCTTTATTTAATGATTTAATGTTAATTATTGTACTAACCATAAGAATTCTTTTTAAAAAAATCCCTGCCTTAAGTTTCTATTAGAACTTTTTAGCTCATATACTTTGTAGAAAACTTGTATTGCTAGTGTTAAAATGCTTCATTACAGGAAATTACTTTGTGAACCACTAACTTCTCTATCCAAAGTGGCTCTTTTTGTCATCAAGCTCTTATTCATGTCATTTCTAAAATTACAAAATTAGGATGGCTTGATGTGCTGAAAAATCAGCTTGTCTTCAGAGACATTATTGCTGATGTAAAAAAAAAAAAGTTTTGGAGGTAAGAAATAGTGGTCACTTCTGCCTTTTTTTTGGTTTTTTGTTTGGACCTCTTAATTTATAGGTATTGGCATGTTATGTTCCTCGGTTTGATACTGGGGTGGATGAAGTGTGAAGTGCATTGCTTGAAACAGATTGTCCCATGAGGAAGGACCAGGGTGGGTTAGCTGCCTGTGTGAGGCTGTGGGGTTTGATGCCTCGCAGACTCCATAGTGCTGTCATGCCTTTTTCTTGGTGTTCTTTCTCAGATCACTCCTTTATAGTGTGGTTGTAAAATAGCAGCCCTTGTTGTCAAGCCATTCTGTGTAATGCCTCCATTTTTCTTCAGCTCCTATAGAAACACATTTCTGATACATGTCTGTGTGAAAGTTCAGCCTTTCTCAACTTCTGATGAGAATAAAAAATGGGAAAATTTATGCTATTTGGCAATTTACTTGGAGGATGATCCATTATGTGTGAACATGTTGGTGATCCTGGTAACTCAGCAAGGCAGTACAAAGTTAACAGTTTTTGTTACTTGCCAGTGAGGTTCTCATTTGCTTTTCAGTCTTACTTTTTGTAGTACTGTTTGTAATACTGTTCAAGTTAATGTACTCTTTGAGTTACTTTGGGAATGTCTAATAAAAGATAAGTTGCAATAATCTGTTTATTAAAAACAAAGTAACTCAAGTACACTTCACCATTTTGCAGTTATTTTTATGAATCTACTGTAATTGGAGTTTGCATTTATTATTAAAATGATTGCAGTGTGACTCTTCAGTGTGCAGCTCATTAAAAACAGTGATTTAAATACAAAATATAGTTTAAGAGATTTCTTTAGTTAAATTAAGAATTTCTGGAGAAAAGAAAATTAAGCCATAGATCTAGTGAATTAAATTTTATATAAAAAATAAAGAAATAGTCCCTAAACAATACTAACATATGTAATAATTAGCATATGATAGTTTCAAATACATATACATTAGCATTCCAGATTGAGGTTCATCCAGTGTGAATTTGAGTGTGATTTATTACTGGGAAAGGGATTAGCAACCAGGTCTGCAGTTCTTTTCCCATCTCCTCCATAATTCAACACCCAGTGTTTCACACCTGGTGAAGGGGAGGGTGCATTTGCCTTTTTTGATGCTTGTGTGATCTGAGGAACATTCCAATGGACTATTCGCAGAATGTGAAATGTAAAAGGTAGATAGGGCAGCAATGTAACTTCAGTCTGAGAGCTCCCCTAAATTGTCTCTCCTCGTGTGCTTTGGTGTGACAGTACAAAATAGAGGCCAGTGAGAAGTCAGGCCCCTTGGTCTGGCCCCAGGCCAGATTTTTCTTTAGTCGAACTCCAGGTGATCTTCAAAGTTGTAAAAATGAGTGTGAATGCAACAAAAAGCAGGAAAATATTGACAAGGATGCCTTGGTGTTTTGGACACCAAGCTGAGGAGCTGAGCTGTAAAACTGCAAAAGTCTGTGGACTTTTACAGCTGCAGTTTGTAAAAGTCCACAGAAATCTTCCCTGGATTAAATGGCAAGGCCTAATTGATTTTGAGGTAGTTGGTTTTAGTTGTCTTAAGAACAAGCAGGTTTAATTTTTCAGTAAAAGCTTTGGCATAGCTGAATGAAGACAGTTAAATTTTATTAATTAATTGCACAATTCTGCATTGTATCTCATTTTGAAGCATTCCAAGGATCTTAAGTCCTGATGATGAGATTGTATCCTCACATGGAATATTGAACTATGTCACTTTTTAGACAAAAATTCTCAGTGATGCAATGTATCATTCAGTTCAAAACAATGCTTTGTAAACTAGGGAGGGAAGAGACTGAAGTTTTTAGATAGGTAGCATGTATTTTTGAGAGGGCCCTCTGATCACTTTCAGCCATGCACAGCTTAATTTTTTCTAATGGTTTGAATATTATGCAGCTGGCATTTCAAGTGCTAGAATACTGAACCTCAAGACCTCTGAGAAAAGTGGAGGAGTGAATTTCTAGACTGTAATTCTTTGGAGTCTGTATTCAGATGTTTTTTTGTTATCTGACAATTCTTTAAATTTATGATGAGAGGGTTTTTTCAGAGATAATTAGGGAGTGTGAAGGCCTAGTTCCATTGCTATTGATGTAATTTGGCATGAAAGCCTTCTAAACAGCCTAAGAAGTCTCAACCTAACAATTCCTCTTCATTTTAGAAATGTTGGAAAATACTAAATATGATCTGATTCGAGTAATGCTGGATGGTAATGGTAACTACAAGGCCTGACATTTAAGCAATCCTTTTCCCCACACTGGGCATTGTGGATTATTACGTAACTGAATTGGTTCTCTCAGAACCAGGAAATGGGTCTGGTAAGCTTGGTTTGTTTTTTCCTTCTGCAAGGGATGCTTGTAGAGCCTTTCATGAGAAATATTTTTTAGCCGTGAAGGGATTAAAATACCTTTCTTCTCTCACAAAAATACATTTAGACACAGGAAACTCTTAGTGCAGGGACTTGTCCAGTACTATACACATCAATTCTCTTTTCATGGTCACCAGAACTTGTAAAGCAATGTGAACAACCAGTTGCATTGTGACTTTCTTTTGCCTACATCTTAACCTGAGAAAGTGCTCAGACCTGTCCATCCAGAAAGAGGAGCACCCTTGAAGGAAAAAAATGAGGCAAGTTAGGAACCTGATGAAATCTGCATTTAGTGTGGGGCCATAATTTTTATTTCCGGTGTCAAATTAATCTGCTAAATATCCATCAAGTTTTATTAAGGAAGGAACATTGTTTATTCTATCCTTACTTTTCTTAGGCTGATTATTCAAGACCTTCAGCAAAGTCTTGTAAAGTAGCTGCCTCATTTTGACACCTCTCTGAGGGACATACTGCTGCTTGTATGCTCTTTTGAAGGAGGTAAGTGTTTGCATTATTAAACCTAAATTGCTTACATAATTGCCCCTTAATTTTTTCTGACTTGATGAATATTGTGCTTAAATGGATTACATGGTACCCAGTTAAGCTCCAGTGATGAAAAATGGTTCACAGACAAAAATTCCGTTCTTCTTTCTTCCACATCTCCCTTGCTGTCTCTCAATTTCTCTGCCATCTCTCTATGTCTTGCCATAAAGGTTGGACTGTCTAAATTCTGAGCTTGTCTTCTTTTTTAATGTTTTTCTTAATTTAATTATCTCAGTTTTGCTGAGCCTACCATCTCGGTATTTGCTAAAAGAATTGTTTTATTGAATAAGGAGCAACTAAGAAGAAAGACAAATCCTTGTGGTAAGGCAGCATCGTCAAATCAGGCCAAGGTGTTTTTCTCTTTGAGCCGTTCCATCATCCTCTCTGTAACATTTTGGAGTACTTAAGTCTGTAATCTCTCCAGAGCCTTGGCAGGAGGGGTGTTTCACAAGTGTAAATTTTATTACTTATGGGTTCTGGTTGCTGCAGTACTTGCTTTACATTAATTATTGTGGGTGAAGAAGTGCAGAGGAGCTGCTGGTCAACAGTTGGAAATTTAGCCTTATTTTTAGACTAGAGCTTCAAATATAAAAGAAGGCTCTAGATTTAAAAATGTGCATATTAGAGTCCTCCTTTTGCAGTGAGCTGAGGATTATTGTGAATGACCAATTTCTTGTGGCAAAAACTTTCTTAATCCTTGTCCATGTTTTATTCTGTTCTTTTCCATCTACTACCTAACAAATTAAAAAGGACATGCAACTCAGAAGTGAAGAAAAAGCTTTACATTTTCTCCTTTGTTTCTTGCCTTCCTAATCTACCCTGGGGCTCTGTGGTGTTAGCAATCTTGCACTATGTTTTTATTAAAAGTGAAGGGTTTTAATATACAGGTTTACAGATGAAGTAGCTACTGACTTCTAATCCAGTGACTGTGTATATCAGACCTGACAAAAAGTGAAAATTAATTTTTTTAATTGCTAGGGAATTCAGATTTCAAGGAATAGATAGCAGAAAAACTTGTGAGGTTAAACAAAGGAATATTTCTTTTAAAAATTAATTGTTTTCTTGGCTGACATAGGCTGAAATTGATTCTTTGACCTTGATCCTGATAATATGGAGATATTTACCAGGTGAGGATTTATGTCAGAAAAAGCGTTGGTTCAGATGTTTTAGGGCAGACAGAAGTGGAGGGGGAGTGAGGGTGACACTGCATTATATGGTGCATATGTACATTTGTTTCTAAGTACAAGAGCTTCAATTTCCAGGGAACCCAAACTGCTCTTCTGCACCTGCAATTTGAGACCTCTCTTTCTCAAATTTCTGTTTCTTTCAATATGGAAGGGATGTTCTAAGAAAAAAACCCAAAACACTCTTACGAATTCACCACAATATAATACACACATCTGAGGAAATTTCAAATGACAAAGTAATTAGAAAAGCATTATGTTGATGTTTATGTTTAATCATGGTCAATTAGTCTAATTAGCATCTAAATAAAACAAAATCTTAGAACAACCTTAAATCTGGGTTAACAAAGGTAGCTGATGCATTTCTTAAGAAATTGGCTGTGACAATATACTTTCATTTGAGAATTCTTCCTGAAAATGTTTGTTTGTGTCATTAGGAGTTTTCCAGATGATCTCTGATGCATACCCAGTTACGCCAGTACAAAAATGAAGAGGTAGAACCGGCAACTCTGTAGTTCTTGGATCAGAGTGTGGGAGCCCAGCTTCAGTACAGCTCAAAGGTAAATACTTGTAAACCACGACATTTGAACTCAAACAGCCTGTGCAGAGATGAACCTGCCAATATTTCTCACCTATAAAAGCTCTCGAGCTCAGCTGGGGGAAAACGACTGAATGGGGAGAGAGAGAGAACCACTTTAATGTGATGTTCATCTGATCAGGCTTCCTACCATGCATGCTTTGGAGTTTTGGTATGCAAGTAGTTAATATTTTAACAGCTATGTTCATTAAACAATTTTAGGTTACTTTGCATTTCAGTTTTTTATTTCAAACATTCAGCTGGCATCTCCTATATTGTGTTATATTTCACAGCTGGGTACACAAGATTTATTCTTTTAATAGTTCTATTCTTTTGACAGTTATTAATTTATGTGCTTTCCACTGTATTTCTCACATTACTTGGCTTTTCTGCATTTTAAATACAGAAGAGGGAAAAGTAAGATGCATTTTTGAAGAAGCAGCAGTTAATTCACCTTAACTGTAGGGGACAGTCATAATGTAGATGTTATAAAGAGAATGTCAGTAAGATGAGATCAATTGATCTTGTGAAAGAATTCTGTTAGAGCCTCAAGCAAATCTTCAGCAAGAATTGTGACAGTGACTGAGGTTTGGCTTCACTGGTGTAACACTCCTTCCTTGCTTTCTGGTGGACAGTCCCAGTCTCCAGAATATTTTTTTCCTCTTCAGGTTTGAAATGTACTTCAATTTTTTCACTTACTATTAAAAAGAAAGTTTTTCACTGTACTGAATTACTTTTCCATTAAAGCAATTTGTTCCTTTGAGTTGTCAAAGCTGACTTGTTATTTTGAAATCTGGTGGACTTCTCTAGTGCTAAGGAGCAGGAGGTACCCAGTAAAAATACTGGTGCTCCAGGTATTTTCATGAGCAAAATTCCTACTGATGGCTCTTCAAAGGCAGTATGGCCCTATGGTAGCTTTCATTCTGATCTGTAATTTCTCTTTATTATTATAATATTATTGTTATTGTTTTTCTTTTATTCATAATATTATTTTAATTATACCATTATAATTACTCTTTTCCCTTTAACTGATGTTGAGGGTTTCTGTTTCTCCTCTTTTCCTGCCTCACGGGTGTGTAACTGCCTGGAGAGGCCCCATCAATGTACAGTGTGCTGGGAGGGGTTGGGTAGGAGATTGTACCTCAAGCTTTTTGTATCTATCCTTAGAGAGAGCTGGAGGAGGCATTTGTGTGTGGGTGGAGCAGCAGGCAAAAAATGGGCAGTGCATTATTTATATTTAATCACCTGGAGCTCTGTGATCAGTAGGAAAAATGTCCAAGCTGACTCTGCCAGCTCGGCAGTGTGCTGTGAGTGACCACAAGCCTGGTAACTGTGTGGGGAGGATTGAATGGTTAATTACTGAGGAAAATGCTAGCTAATATTTCCAACTGACTTATTGGAGAGCACTTGGAAGAGAAAGAAATGCCCTGTAGTTAAAGGACATGGTGAAACACTGTAGGGTGAATTTAAGAGAACGGCTTTGTGTTGGTTTATTGTTTCTGGTTTTCCCGCACCCCGTCAGTGGACATGAGTCTAACTGGTAATAAATCCTATTTCATACACTGACTTTGCCCATTGCATGTGCTCCTATGGAACCAGGCTGGTACGGGAGGAGTTCTGCAAGGCTCTGGTATGTAACAATAAAAGAAACATTCCCAAATTCCAGCCCCACTCTTGACCCCTGGAGTTCATTGCAAATGCACTTTCAAAGTGATTTTTTTTTTCAGTGGTTTGATTACATTATCTACCAGTATCCTTTAGTTTGCAGGCCTGGTACAGCAGCCTCACACCCACGTGGATAGATTGCCCATGGTCCAGAGCACAGTATTTGCCAGCTCGTCTAACAAAAGCTGTTTGTGAAGGCATCAAAACTCCTTGTTTTGGTGCTTTTGTAAACATTTTCAGTCAGGCCAGCTGAGCTGTTTGTGTGCACTGTACAGCTCAGAGCAGCAGAAGGCAGCACTGGGTGGCTGCTGTGCCGCTGCTGCTGTAGCAGCTCAGAGAGCAGCAGATGGCACGCTGCCCCCATGGCTGTAAATCCTCACATACGGGTCCTGCTGGCAGCTCTCTGCAAACTGGCAATAAACACGCTCGCACTTGGAAGCAGAAAAGTCAGACATCAATCAAATTACTAAGTTAATACACATTTTTATAAATATTCAGGATTTCTTGGATTGTTTTATTTATAGAAGGGATAATGGAAGTTGTGCCTGCTTCAGCCATGTTGTAATGATTTAGTTTGCAATATGCTTGCATACAGACAAACAGAAAATGGTTAGAGAACAGTAAAGCGTCTAATGAAAATGTAGAACATGTCTTCTATATAAATATACACTTTTTGTTCATTAATTAACTCATATTCTTAAACATGTACATATAATAAAAGCAAACTCATTATAGAAAAAGAGAACTGGTTAGGCAAATGAATGCATTCTTAATAAGCCCACTGGGGCCTGCTGTCAGAGGAAGGAGAGCAAAACCTTGGAGATTTCTTCCATGATGCGGTACTACACTTTTAGTGCCATAACCATTCCAGTATAAAAATAATGCATCAAGACACTGTCTTTGGAACGGGCAGATCTTTGAATGAATATATGCATATTAAATTTCTGTTGAATACTGGACTGGACCATCTGGTACTACTGTACAGGACTGTTAATACTTATCTATCAATTGTCTATCAGTACATATTTTGTTTTAATGCTGGCATGACTTACTTTTCACAGTGTCATGGTTTTGTGGTGTATTGCTGGTTTGGATGTTGGCAGGGTAGGAGGAAGAAAGTTGTCTGGAAAAGCAGTGCTGCTAGGCCCAGCAGACATTTGTTCTTGGAGGAGGAAAAGCAACAGGAGGGTTTTGTAGCCTTCCCTGGAGCAGTTCATTGTGCAGCTATTCCCGATTCTGCTGAGACAGGCTCGTTCAGCAGCCCGTGGGATGGGCAGGGTTTGCCTGTGACTGCCCCTAATTGGCCATTAGATACTGCCAAGGTCAATAAAACTGATAAGTATTGTTGATTAATGTATACAACGAAATGCAGCTGAGCGAAGGTAGTTACTGAAATTTCTTCAGCTAGCTTAGAATTGTTAACCTGAAACAAGTTTATCACTAAGGCAGCTTCATACTTGGGAGTTCTGACACTTGTAACAGTTCAGTTTCCACAAGTACTCATGTACACTGTGATTGTAAAAAAAGAGATTGCTTTGGCTGTAGACTTTTCTCTTGAAGTTGCATTAAGAGTTATTCTGGAAGTGAAAAATAGTTTTAGTTCTTGAAAAATATACGCATAGAGACAGAAAGTTCTTTTTATTGTTAGTTCTTTTGCATCTTATTTTTCTGGGAGAGTGCTTTTAGTGGTCAAATGTTTTGTGATTGAGAACAGGGTGGTTGTGTGGGCAGTGCAGTGAGGCAGGAGCACATGAGGAGGTGGCCGTGGGGTCCGGGCACAGCGCTGTCAGGCCGGAATGTCACCGGGATCTTACCGGAGAGCTGCGTGTGCGGGGCCGGGCCTTGCTTTGCCTGTTCGAAGGAGGTCTTTTGATTGAAATGCACTTAGCCAAGCTCTTTGCTGTGAGACGATCAACAGTTCCGTGCTCAGATCTTTCCATCCAGCGGGAGCCCTGAACGAATTCAGAGGAGTCCCGGGGTGGTTCATCAGTCTCGGGTGCTGCACTTGGAGGGAGCCCTCCATTCTGGAAGTGAAGATCCCAGGCAATGCGGTGTTCCAGCAAACTGTGCTTTTATTTTGCCCCAGCTTCAAATAGCAATGATGGGGAGCCGAGGTGGAAGAGCAGGAGTGAAAATCCTGGCTGCAGGTTCCTGGGGAACAGCCTCATGCGAACACAGAGAAATGCAGCCACCACCTGGCACCGGAGGGTTGTTGGCCACACAGTCTGGGAACCTGGGCTTTTAGACTTGGCAGATCTTCATTATCATCAAAAAGTATCTCAAGGGTTTAGAATTTAGACTACAGTGCATTTAGAGGGGAGGAAAAGAATAGTTTTCTTGCTGGATAGTGCTTGCAGCAGCTGAAAGCCAGATGTGTGTATAGCCAGGTATCACCAAAGCATTGAACACAGGCTTGTCCTCTCACCTGGAAGGGGCGTTCTCTTGACTTGCTATTTTGAGATTTCTTTGGTATGTGTATATCTCTGTGATTACATCACCTGCAGACACAAAGCATGACCTAGCAAAAAAGAGAAATACGTTTACTGTGCAGTGTATGACCACTTTTCCCTTGTGCAATACGAGAGCAGGGATCTGCAGCACTCCCACTGCCTTTAGTGCGATCTTTGCAGGTGGAGGAGTTGAATGTGAGTGGCTCAGCAAAAGCTCTGGGCCCTGGCATTTCCATGATTAATGATATCTTAACCCTTAAGAATGATTATCCTTTCCTGGCTGTAAAATACATACACTGTTTTATTTCATTACCACGAGGTGAAGATCCAACACTGACAGGTGCTGGGAATTAGCAGGCAGTTTTGAAATTGTTCTGTGCACTAGAAATTAGATCTCATTTTAATTCAGCTTTTCCAAACTGGTAAATGAGGTTAATGCCATACATATTCAGCTGATATGGATGAAGAAATTGATATAAAGTAGATCAACATAGCTACCGGGCTACTTTAATTTATACATAAAGAGGCAGTGATAAATGAAAGTAATGTAGTAGTGGTCACTAAACTCCTCAGCCATCAGGGACTCAATAGTGTTAGCTGCTCATTAAAGACATGGTTGGGGTTACCGCAAATAGAAATTTGAAAAGAAATAGCCAACTAACCCTTAATTATCAAAACATAGAAAATACTAATTATGTCTTAATTAGCTTTTCTTTTAATGTACTGAAATTGTTACTTTTTGTGTAGCACAAATGGATAGTTATATCAACAATAAATAGGTTGTTTTAATAACTTTCTTTCACCTCTGGGAAAACCACACTCCAATTTTTAATATGCAATAATGCTTCTCTCTAGCCTGTAGGAGATGAAAATTATTAAGTAGCTTTATTTTTTGAAGATCTTACAGCAGCTTTGGGAAGAATTATTTCACTATGCATCAATTATTTTTAATTGAACTGAATATATTTCAGATTGCATGAAATGCCTCTCATTTAAGTTTAACATTTAGAGTTTGTTAAGGATATATCACAGGGAGAATTGGATACAACTTATTTCTGTGGCATATTCTAGGAAGAATAAAAAATGGTTGTTTCAGAAGAAAAATATTGTCACTGTTATTTTTCCCTTCATTGGGTCAAATCTCATTTTTATTCTGTGTCATAGCTCTCCCGCTGATCTCATCCAATCTCTCTGCAGTTTACATAAGAAAGTCAGGATTTGCTTTGGTGGATCTGAGATCCTCTGGTGCTAGTGGAAAACTCCAGCAGCTGTTGCACAATTCCTCTCCTCATGAGGCACCCACAACCTTCCCCTGTGGTTGTGTGCAGGAAGGAAGAGCCCAGCACAACTGCCTGTGGTTTATCAGACACAGCAGGGTTGTGCTTTTCCAGCTACAGAATGGCAGGGAAGCACTGAAAAGTGCTGGTCGTGAAAAATCCAAATCCATTTAACAGCCCATGCTGAATTAAATAGAAGGTAAGTGCTAGTACAGAAGTCAAAATAACTAGCTCTTAGTAACAAAACCGTGGCAAACTTTAAATCACAATGTCTGTCCTTTAACTGCTTTTGAAAATTCCTTTGTTCTCCATTACTTGGAAATCCTGTACAGCAAACACACATCAGAACACAGAGACAAACACTCAGAACTTTGTGGAATCATAAACCCTGGGTTCTTCATTAAGTTGAATTGTAAACTGTTCTTCATTTTACATGTCCTCAATTACATCATTTTTTACATGGTTGTTTTATATGTGAATTGATGCTTTTCTTCCTGGACTGAACAGCACATTCCTTTCTGCATTTGCCTGGGGAATGTTTATTCTGCTTTCTCTTTTCTCAGATTTTACATGATATACTCCTGCCTTCCTGCTTCTCTTACAATGATGTTTACAGCATTTAAGTCCTTAAAAACCTCCTTTTCTTTTTTCCCCCCTGAAGTGTAGTGTATCTGCTGTTCTGTCACTTAACACCTTTGTCTCTCTCACTTGTTACTTTTGGACTCCTTGCTCATGACAACTAAACCTGCGTGAATCATTATAGAGATATGCTTTCCTCACATGTTTGCAATTAAAACACTGATTTAAGTGCCATGCTATTTTATTTTAGAATTTTGTAACACAGATCAGGCAATACTAAAAATAAATAATAAGCACAGTTCAGTTCTTCACTTGGCTGTAAGTGGGCTTTATTTTGTAGCTGCTAATAAACACACATTATCATGTTCAAGGATTGCAATTATCACTGAAATGTGTATGTCCATTAACTGCAACATTAGGCTGAGGGTATAATTACTGTCTAGAGCCAATATCTGTGTGAAGTTACATCTATGATGCTATTAAGCTATAAGCAATATTTGTAAACTAATATGTAAACATTCCAGAATTGATTCCATCACTTGCAGACTTAAAATCTAATCCTACTTTCACTCCAAATTATTGATGATTTAAGTGTTTGGCAAATATATTATTGAGTTATTTGGATGTGAGTATAATTTGTGATGTGAGAGAGAATACTGTTTTTCTAATAGCAAGTGCCCAGAATGAACTGAACTGGTGGCAAGAGAAGAGAGAAGCTGTGGTGACAACAAAATGCTCATAAGATAATATTACAGTGTGTCACTAAATGCTGCAAACAGGATGAATTTTTCTCTGAGTTACATTTCAGACAATTTTAGTACAGCAATTTAACCACATAAAAACCTGTTGCATGCTTAGAGGACAAGAAGGAAAAGATTTTCCTAGTATCACAAGTGTGTTTTGCAGAGGAATAAGCCTGAGTTCGTGCACTGATTTGCTTTCAGAAAAATACTAGTGTTTCTGCTGACAGAACATGAAACTGCCTGTGAAATTAGGTGGATAGTTCATTTGCAAAACTAGTCTAAGTCACCTGTCAGTAATTCCACACGTGGAGATGTTTGCATCTAATGAAGTGACCTTTTGCTACATTTTGTTTTATATGCACAATATGCATAGTAGCAATTGACTTTTAAGTGCTTGTATAAATTAATTTTCTGTTGTATTTCTTTGGCATGTGAGTGATAGCCACCCTTATGACTAATTTGGTTACCTGTCTCAGTAATGGATAATTAGGGAATGCTGTTCGGCAGAAAGCGTTAAGAGACTCAGTCTTTCATGATTTTACATCTTATTTTGAGTGGAAGTGCATTTCAGATTTTTCTAGGACAGAGGAAATATTA
This sequence comes from Sylvia atricapilla, assembly GCF_009819655.1. Lineage (NCBI taxonomy): Eukaryota > Metazoa > Chordata > Aves > Passeriformes > Sylviidae > Sylvia > Sylvia atricapilla. Next base: position 463,095 of record NC_089153.1, read on the forward strand.
CATTGCTTAATAATTTTTTCTGGTACAGATAGACCTAACAGATACCTAATGGAACTCCTCTTTCTGGTTTACAACTGCAGTTTTGGATTCAGCTTTCCCATGTGTCTGCTTTGTGGCTTTCCAGCCTCTGCTGTCTTTGATGGCCAGACTTGGTTGTTCTGACGCTGTTTGTTTACTGCCCAGATCACTAAATACGATTTTGTATTTATTAGATCCTTTGTATTTTTATGTTATGTTCTTTGTTTGAAAATTCATGTATTTCACCTGAAGCAGATTCTCTGAGTAACCTCTAATTGCTCAACCTTTTCACTTGTGCTGCCTTTCCCGAACGAATTTAGCAAGAAGGAATAAGTAGCAAATAGGACATCTTGGGGAAAAAACAACCCCAGCAGCCCAGGCTAACTTACAGCTTACTCATCTAAAATATATTGGTTTTGTTGTTGTACGTTGGCCTTGTATCCTCATTATTTAAGTAACTTAATGAATTAATTTAACAGACCTTGCAGTAAGTAAATTAACCATCAGAGTTCAGAGCAAAGTGAATAATTCTTTAATATTAGACTACAGCAATTTTTATGATTCAAGTTAAATTTAATTAGGAAATTGCTTTTTGCATATTTGTGTAATTCAAAGAGAAAAAACATGCAAAATAACTCATCATGAGTACATCTGTCCAAAATAAGAACAATCCAGTAAAATCCCAGGAAGTTAGAAAATTCTTGTTGATACTGGGGGCATTATCCACCATTCTGTTTGGGTCCTGGGATCATAGTGTGCACTGGCCAGCACTGCTGAAAGGAAGGTTGTGTGATTTTACCTGATGAGTTGTTAACCTCTCCTTCAAAATTACTTATGAATTGAATTTAGTTACTGGCAGTTAGGGTATTACAAAAACAGTTATCTGGATGACCTTCTAGATTTTCTTTTAGAACAATGTTGTCAGTTTAGATTTATAAAGGGGAATATGTATTTGTCTGGCAGTGCTCTTAAACAGGAATTGTTCTACAGCACTAGCTTCAGTTCATTGAATTTTTTCCCCTGAGAAAATACTTAACCCAAGTAGCAATCTTTACAAGTAGCTTTATGCACTGATGATTTCTATTCTTATATGTGAGACAAAGGTGAAATTGAGTAATAATAATTATAAAGTGACCTCAAGGTCGGTTAGCTTTACCCTTACAAAAAAGTGAGTGTTAAAGATGACATGGGAACTGTCCATCACTCGGGGCACTTTGTTATAGTTGTAAGTTCTGGATTAATCCAGAATTGCAAAGGACATGCTGTTCCTCCATTTAACTTTTACTCTCATATCACTACTCCTGTTTTTTTAATTAAATAGGATTGGACAGTTTGCATTCCTGTTGTGGTCTATTAATTGTTTTTTTTCATGCTTCTTAGAGTTATTTACAAGTATTTGTGTGGAAAGGGCAATGTTGGCCTGATCAAGTGTTCATGGAGCAGCATGTACAGAAACCTTTGTCTCTTTTTCAAGCTGTTGTCACCTGACCAGAAATGCACCACTTCCACTCCAGAAGAGAGAGAGCCAGTGAAGCTGAGCTCCTAAGAACTGTTTCCTTTAGAGCAGCAGTCATATCCAGTATATAGGATGAGAAACCTTTTGGGGTTTGAGATAGAAATGAGGCTTCAGCTACTTCCTCTGTTTTGCAGTTCCTTTGATCTGGAGCCTTTCCAGATGTGGGAAGTCATCAGATTTCATAATCTAATTTAAATTTTTCTTTTTTTATTTGGATTACCCTTGGCTTCACATGACTTAGGTAGACACTGTCTGAGAGTGTCAGATGAAGAAAACATTCACATCACTGTAAAATGCTTCATGATGGATAAAGGGAAAAGGCTCCTCTGAGGCAGATGAGATGTCATACCTACTTCCTTTTTGCACTTGTGTGACAATAACCGTACCAGGAAAGCTCTGCACAGAAATCTCTGCAGAAACTGCATTTTGCTCAGTCAGGGACAGAGCTTCCAGCAAGCACTCCTGTTTCTATTTGGGTGGCAGTTCGTGGCTCATCCGAACATTTTGATAATACTTGCCCTCTGATATATTTTTTTTTCTTTTTCTACTAAATATTTGAACCATTTGCGCTTTTCATCCTATTTTGTTGTACCATTAGGAAAAGCAGTAAAGCATTTTCAAATGTCAAGTTTAACTGAGAAAATACTTAAAAAATAATAAAATACAGAGCCAATCACTTTTCTTGTGTGATTGGCTTTGGTGTTGAAAAGCCAAAGAGAACACAGGTGTGGTGTTAGAGGGTACCAGGCAGTGTTTTTTTTCTCCAGGAAAAGGAAAATGAACCCATTGCCTCCCTATTGTTTCCTCTTTTTTGTGTTGCACAAGGAATTAGCATCTTTCTGCAAGATCTTTCGTGAAACCAGCCTACCCTAGGTCATTCTCCTCCTCAGGGAATATTTAGCTTGTCACCCGCAATTCTAGGAGCACTCATAAAGGCCCAAGTGAGAAGTCAGTGCTCTTAGGAGCTTTCCATCCAGGTAAGGTGAGCCATGAGAGATGAGCAGCATCCTTTTAGGAATCTACAGTAGGGCTGTTACAGATGTTTTGAAGAAAGCTTTTGATTCTTCAGAAGCTTTCAAGCTGTTGACATTAGCTTATTTTTTCAAGGCCAAACTGCATAGCTTAGAAGGTCTTCGGGGTGTTAGAGGCTTGTTCTAACTGCACAGGCTTTGCAGCTGCCTTCAATTTATACAGCCCCCTGCTTAAGTTATTTCTGAGTATCGTGGCACCGTGGCTGAATTTAGTGCAGTACCAGGACAGCTTTGTAAAGCTGCCAGTACCCTTGGAAGCTCAGGTGTTCTCCTGAACTACAGGGATTTTAAGCAAAATCATACTTTTCAAAAGTAAATCTAATGATTGGTATTTATTAGTAATTGTTGTGATCCTTTAAAAAATAGTTTTAGATGTACGCGCTGTGAAATCCTTTATTTGTTTCCTTTACAAATAAATAAATCCATCAGTCTCATCTGTTGGGATGTGTGAGAGGCAGAGGGTCAGCAGAAGGAGCACAAGGAAACATGCAGGACTGGGTGTGATGGGCTGGGGTGGGAGTGCTTCTGCTGAACATGTAGTGAATAATCAAATACCTGTTTGTTTGGTATTGTATAAAGATTCAATCACAGGAATGCTTCCAGGCTGCCACCATGAATACTTAGATGGTGAATGATAGGAAGTTATTTCTAGAGGTGCATAAATCTGTCAAGTGGGACTGATCTGTCATGTGGGGAGGTGTTTTCTGTCACCAACCCTGGGTTACGTTTTAGAGTTCAACTTTCTTTTAGTTTGCCTTTTGCTCTCCTGCTGTGCCAGTAAGCACACACCTGTGCAAATGCATCTCCCCTGCTCACCTCTGGAGGGCCAGGGGGAGGGGAAGCAAGTGGGTGGGGGCTGCTTGTGCTGCAGTTTCCATTCACACGTTGGTGGTGGCATTAAGCTTCCTGCTTGCCTTGACACTACTTTGGCCCAAAACAAGGGAGAAGATATTTTTGAGAAATATGTTTCATTTTTAAGCATGCTTAACCTTAACAGTTATGACAAATTTTTAAAATATATGCATTTGAGGTGGCATTAATAATTCATGTGTGTTTCATTAAGAAAAAGAACAAACTGTCCATAGGGCCATTAAATTCTTACTTGGCTAAGATCATCAAAATTTAAATGACCTAAAATTGTATCTTGTTGGGGTCATAATATGCTGCTTGAAAAAAAAGTACCCTGTGATTTAGTTTTGATTCTGACAATACTCAAAAGGATTTGTTATGTCTTACAGACATTTCTGCAAACTACTAATGGGATGAACACAATATATCACTTTTATAATAGTGAGCTATTAAAGGCAAACATAAAGCAGTCTGAAGCCCATAAGTGCTGCCAACAGCTCCTGCTTTAATGAATTCCCTTTTAGATGTCCATTAAATGCTCATGGCAAATGTACTCATAATGGAAATGGCAAATCTAAATGGGTAGATATGAATAATCCATGGAGTTTAAATTCTGTTTATGATCATCTTCACATTTAGTTTTCAAGACAATGCAGTTTAGTTTTCATTACAGTTTGGAATAAAGAGGACAGGGAGTAATTGATTGCTTCAAGCAGATTAAAATCAATGGGTTGCTTTTCAAAGAACCCGTTCAATGCAGTAATTTCAACTTTAAACATTGATTTAGGGAACTCAACACAAAATGTTTTGTGCCGTGTGAACTTTTATGTGGAAAGACTAATACTAATTTTATTTCTATATATCTGTATATAGAAATATATAGAGGTTGTTATCAGTATGTGCACGAGTAAACAGTGATCTATAGTAAGTTATTTTGGTATTATTGCACTCATGTAATGAATCAATGAGATTCCCGTCATCATTGGGATACTGTTTGTAAACCATTAGCACACAGAAATTACAGCCCATCATACATCATTACTGTGATTGAGGCTTTATTACCATATTCTCAAATTGCTTGCTTGCTATAAAACTAAATAGACACCAGACAACTATAGGTAGACGATAGACTGTGCATTATTGGGCTGGAGTAATGAAAGATTATTGTAGCATAATGGGGCACAACTTATGAGGAAAATAAACTTGGCAGCGAAGGAAAGCTTGAGTGTTTTTAATGTTTGTTGTTACTGCTTTAAAGGTCAAATATATTTGTTATGATCGAGTTACTGTTTCCTTATTTCATGAATCATACACTTTTTGTGTTCCACATAGGCCTTGTTTTATACTTAAGCATTTAAAACACAGGAACTGCACTGCATCTTTCAGCTCCAGAGGTGGATTTACAGCCCTGGGGGAGTGGTGTGGTTGTCGAGGTGCTGGGAAGAGGGAGAGCACCGCCGTGGCTCTGCACACATTGGTGTTGTGCTGGACAGAGGCAGGGAAGGAAAACTGAATCAACAGACATCAGCTGTTAAATGTGATATAAGTTCTCCAAACACAAAAAGGCAAAGTATACATTAGCAATTTTGGGAGCTATAGTGAAAGGATTTAAGGTACCTTCATTTTAAAATATGAGAGGACATGCTGAATTTCAATTTGGGGACTATAACAATCTCTTGTGACAGAACCAGGGACTTCACAGTACAACACCAGTATACATAGGGTATATTCAAGGTGCTACTTTCTCCAGCTACAGAAAAGAGTGTATTTTAGAAAATTGAACTTAGGGCTTCTGACTATGAGACATTCAGAGAGGGAAGCATCTCTTCAGACTCCTGTGAGTTTTCAGAGATGGTTCTGAAAGAGAAAAGACATAACAGTCTGTTATAGTGACAAAGAGGTGCCAACATCCTTCATCATTTTTACTTGCCTCCTCAGAAGGATCCAAACCTTCACACCCTTCTACGTTGTGCTGTCCTTCATCAATAGTTGATTGTTCTCTTCTAAAGTTTTTAGAATATTACAGCGAAATATGGAAGTGGTAACTTCCATATTTTAGTAAGAGAGGAACATTTTTCTGCCAGTTATGTTTAGTTGAATTTTTCCATGAGCAAGAGTTGTTAACCCTTGGATGCTGACGTGTTGGGAGAGCAGACTCCTTAGGGCTTGGCTATCTACAGGCAGATTGCTGAAAACGTAACAGTGTTAAAACTTCTGTAAGTTGTTAAAAAATTTCTGTAAGGTGATGTACTGCTATGTACCTGACAATTCCAGGTTTAATAATAGTGATATTCCGTATTTTTTTGCATGAAAGCTTCTGGAGTTCTTAGTGATGACTAGTGAAACCATCAGAGTAGAGTACTCAGTTACTGAGAGGCAGTGAGCAACTTGATGTGCATTCACTTTTGCAAGGGATTTTGCAAGCACATGCTTTTTAATAAAGTGTATTTGACCTTTCTTTGGCTTCCATTTGGCATGAATTCACGTTTCATTTCAGTTTTTTAAGTAGAGGCAATGTCTGTAAACCGCAACACATCATTATGCACCAGTCCAAATAGGAGGTATTGCTGTATTTTATAGATGTTTGACAATACACGTATTATAATATTTTTAACTAGGATATATACAATAAGAGCATTCCATGTTGAAAAAGGGTCAAAAGATATTGCTGATATGCAATCTAGACACAAATTGCTGCTTCTTATGTGCAGAATGTGTCAGACATGGAAAACTCGCAGAGGTTTTGTTTGAGTTTGCTGTGAGTGCTTCTCTTGTGGGTTCATGGCTCTGCATTGAGTCTTGCTGGGAACCCTCCTGCAGCTCCCCTCGTTAGACAAGGAACTTCCTTGGCTCAAGGAAAAACTCTTTGAAGTGATAATGATGTTGTAATGCACCGATAAATGGGGTAATGGGCGTTGATTTGGAGAGAGTTTTCCCTTTGTCCTTTTATCAGGATTTGGGTTTGTTCAGTGCTCAGTGAGTCAGTTCCGATTTCCTCAAAAAGAGATGTCTGTCAGAGAATCTTGTGTTCTGAAGTAATCATTGTTAGGCAATGTTCTTTTCTTGAGTTTGACATGTTTAATTATAAACCTCTCACCAGTTGGGTTTTTAATAGACATGATTACCACAGCAAATATGTTCAGCTGTAAGGTTTGAAGAATATATTTCTATTAACTTTTAGGCAGATCTTTCATGTAGTTGCAGAAAGTGTCTCTAACTTTATGGCGTTGATACCATTTTTACATAATAATGCCTTACATATTCTAGAGTGCTGCATGAAGTGACTCATTTTTATTTGTGTTAAATCTCTTCACACGTATTTGGTAATACTTAAATAAATGTGTTCTCATTTAATCAGTAGAAATCAGATAATTTGCTCATTTCCCAGAAATTGTGAGATATGTTTGATTGTTCTTTTTAATAATATGAATTATTTTTAAAATATTTTTTACATTTAACACGATCGCATTTGGTTTCCTCATCAAAAGTGGAAAACATTTAATATTTATTCATAAGAAAAGTATTAGAGAAGTTGTCAATAAATTTTCTGTCGTAATTGAATCATAAGATATCTAAATTGTTGATAATATGATCTGCTCATTAAACAAAAGTGTCTAGAGAAAATGATGGATTAATTGACTGATGGCTAAGGTTTCTCTGAAATATAATGGTTTACCCAGTTTGATTTGATTTGTGTAAAATAACTTTCTCTAATAAACAATTTGCTCAGAGGCAATAGAAGAAATGAATGGTTATCAAACCAAACTTAATTAGTCTCTCCTAGATTGATATTACTTGGGGAGTCTTCGTTTTAATTGTGGAGAGCTGGATACAAAGAGTTTGGTTCATTATATTTTTCCTGTATAAACACTATTGTGTAACTACCTATGGAATATAACATGTAAATTCATTTTAATAAGTGCTTGTAAAGTGGATTAGCTAATTATGCCAGGCTAAAAATGATTCCTTTAATTATTTTACGTATTTAACTAGTACTTCAATTTTATTATTGTTAGTCTGTAAACATAATTTGTATTAGCTTTGCCAAACTAATTAGAATATATAACTTAAACAGTCTTAACAGTTTTGTAATGCTCATAATGCACTCTTCTCTTATAAAAACATTTCTATTATAGAAATATTCAAATAGTGAAGAAATTTTTGACATAGAAAGATTTTTATATGTGAGGAAGAATACCTTTTTCACAAAAATACAGCTTCAGAGAAGTTCGTATGGTTCGAGATTCTGGAATATTTGAAGGAAATATATGAAGGAAAAACCCTTTCTTTTCCTCAGAGATGGAGTCAAACTAAACATAAATCATTGAGTAACATGACTTGGTGGGATTCCACACCTTTAAGTTGTCCATGGATAACACAAACCACAAATACAGTCGCATTTCAGTCTTTCAAAGGTTAAGCACATACTTGTGTTAGTAGGTGAGAATCTGCACATTCAGACTACGAAGGATTGCTCTTAAATGCTTCCAGTTAATATCAGGTAAATAATTTTCTATTTTCTAAAAAAAAAGATTTTAAAAACATCTGTAGAAGCTTTACAAGATTTTAATATAAAATGTACATGAGAGGGCTGTTGTTTGAAGCTGAGTAAGTGTGGAAAGCAAGACATTAGTGAGGAGTTATTTGGGTGTTCTTAATTATATTCATTCATGATTAATCTTGGGCTTATAAACCCAGAAATTAATCTGGTTTATTGTTTCTTTTCACACATGAAGTTTTCATTTTGGCAATTTGTTACTTTAGTTTTCCTTAGATAACTGAAAATGCAGGGAGGTAATAAGGGGCATCTTTTAGTTTTGTCTGTACAGTCATTGAATGTAGGTATGCACAGGCTGGAGGACGTGGAGCCTTCTGAGCATTAACTGGTGCCGTGAGCCTGACCCGGCACACCCGTGAGAGTGACAGGAGCCTGCTGCAGGCTGGCACATTGGGCACATCTTTGGAGCAGAAACAGCGTCAAGCAGAAGCTCTGGTTCTCTCAACGTGTTCTCAGGAGTTCTCTCTGAGACTTGGGTGCTTTGGTTTCATTATCTCCCCTCTGTCAGGCCAACAGAGCCCCAGGTCTGCAGGGGTGTCCTGCACTCCTCACTGCAATGGCTCTGGGAGTCTCACCAGCATTTGGGGAGCATGATAGCAAGAACATACAGTAGTCTTTGGCATATAGGAGGTTGATGAAAATAAACTTAAACAGTAAAGTCTAGTAAGTCCCTGGACACTATTTACATATCAAGCTTTATCAGTTAAATCTCATTAAAGTCACTGAGAGTCTCACAACTACCTTACGGTCCCTCCTGCTGTGCCTCAGCAGTGCAGCAGAGAGGCCACATGGCCACCAAACCAAATCCAGATGTCAGATTCTGCTGAAAACACCGAGAGCATGAGAGCATCTCTGTGCAGACAGGTGTTCCTGCCTGGAGTGCAGGGAGGGCATCATGAATGTCAATATTAAACACTCATCAATTTACAGAAAAAATTGAGTGACCCTGAGGTAGGGGTTATAAACACTCTACTGATTAATTGTGGCAAAGACATCACAGAGAAGAGTATAGCAAGATTGTGTGGCAGTTCCAACAAAATGTGTTACTTTAAAGATTCTTAGCAATAATTTATTTTCTTTGGTAAACTGTAACATTGTCCTTTACAAATCATTATTTCATTATGCAATTTTACTCATTCTGAAATAAATAAAAATCCCCCAAAACCTTTGTATACAAATTTTTGCCTTAGAGGCAGGAAGTAAGGGTTCTTTGACTTTTTGCAAACCTTTATGATTCAAGGTACTTAGTGATTTTTAATACAGCAGAAAACAAGAATAGGGCACAGAAAATATTTTAGTTGGATCAGAAATGCAAAATTTAGCCTAAAGCATTTACATGTTGGTATCAGAATTGGAGTATTTAAGAAATATTAAACAGTATACAAATGAACATAATATGTGATAAAATTATATTAAACAATTATAATGTTTAATATTAAAGCAAAGGCAAACACAATTTTCAGATCAATTTTGAAGTTATAATACTGCAGAGATGCATGTAATGTGCTTCACTGAGGCTGTGTTATACTGAACTGGAGTGTTTCAGTTCACTGACTGACACATTCTTATTGTTTGATTCATGCTGAATCTTTGTAATCTCTACTGGTATCCAAACACACAAAGCATCGTTAGATAGCCACATACCAAATTTTTTGTTGGTGTTGCATAAACGTTCCACTACAACGTGTAGCAAAAGTAGTGATGATTATTTCATCATCACTTCCCAAGGAGTGTGCTTCGCAAGGAGTATGTTATGGGAACAGTCAATTTCTCATTTAATATTTCATGGAACCAATGCAGAAGAGTTCTCTGCATTCTCTGTTCTCTCTATTACAGCTCTGCTGGGCTGTGCGCTTGGCTAGCAGTTTGTCCTTGATACCCTGTTTGCTTGACACACCAAACAACTTAAGTTTTGTTTTAGTCAAGGTCCTTCCTGGACCCTTCTCCAGACTCCCATCAAAGTCTTATGGGAGCAAGGTAAAATGCAGAAAAAAACCCCAAAACAACGTTTGCCTATTACAAACAGCTCCTAATTCTTTTGTAGTAATTTTGATTTGAAAGCTTAACCATATAGTTAATAATTAGAAGAGTAACAACTTTGGTTTTACTGCAAATTGTGGTCTTTTTATAATCGGTCATGGAAACAGACTGCATTTTGTTAATATTCCTAGCTTTATATTAAAGCCTATCACAGAATCACCATCCTCCTTTCTGCCATGCCTCCTGGCACCTCTCAATACAGTAACTTTTACATTTCTGTTCATATGGCCCAGCTCTCACAGAAGCTGGCTTTGAAGTGGCCATTCAGAACTCAGGCAGTATAGAGAGATCCTTCCTCACCCTAACACCTGTGAATCTCTCATTTATGTTCATTCATTCTAAATTAGAGCAATCTTTTGTAGGTCAATTAGCAAGGTGGGCCAAAACTTTAAAGGTAACTGACTGGAATAAATTCCTTTGGTTACACCAAACCAGTGTTTACTTGGCTGTCTTGGTACCTTATTCGAGATCTACCTTTGTGGTTTATTCTATAGTTGCTTGCGGGCTTACAAACCCTACAGGTTTGGTTCTACACTTGATAGTTTCATGCTTTCCCTCAGAATAGGAGTAACTCTTTATAAGGCTGAAGAAAGTAGTTAGTTTTAGGATTGTACTTGATAAGTTTATGAATGAACTAATCTGGTCTGGTTGCCTGGACCAGCAGCAGTCTGGATAAAAAGCCCTAGGAAGCCTCTTTCAGGGCTATGTTCTGCATTCCTTTGTTCATGTATGTATATATTCAATGGTTTAAAATGATGCATAGATAATTAGCAATAAGTTAGAATTTGATTTAGAGGGTCATTATGATGTCTTTCTGTTACCTGTATACTGGCTTAGTAATCAGCAAGTCCTCTGTTCTTGGATGAAGTTCAGAATGGAATAAAAACAATCCTTGTAATACTTCAGTCATATAGTAAATGGCATTTAGGGGTAAATAGAGGAGGCAACTGCAAGCTTAATGGAAAAAGAATTTTTAAAAGGATTGTTTCAAACATAGTACAATAACTCTTGAGATAAGGAAGGGAGTTAAAGATGCAAAAGTGAAAGAATGCACTCTTACCTGTTGCCAAGTGTTTTTTCATGTATGCATTACAGCTCTTTTTTGTAATGGCTAGTATTGGCCTTATTGTGTTCTGTTTACATGTCTGACTTCTTGTTTGGATTTTACTTGGTGATTTGGTATTAATTTTTAATGTGAAAGCACTTAGCATTAGGAGTTTGACATTTTGTCTGACCTTAATCACCAAGAGGATCATGAGAGGTTTATTCAGTGGGAAGAGAATTGTTACAGCTCCGACAGAAATGATGGGAAATAAGTAAGCAGCCTTTTAAATCTTCACCAGAAATCAATAGAGTTTAAAGATGATGGACGTTTGTGTTTTTTGCTGCTTAAGGACTTCAACCTTTTACGGGAAAATATCTTCTCGGAGTGTCAGCGTTTTTTTGCCCAGCACCATGAATCACTGTTGGAAATAGAACACTCTGCATAGAGCACTTCATCATTGTTACACAGATGATGTTGTAGATCTGTCTCTCTCTGATACTGCAGATATTTATATTTTTACACATACAGGTGTGGTGCTACTTCATAACACTGCTAATTAATGGTCCGCAAAATAATTATGTGTTTTTGATAGTATTTAAAGTGATGAACTCTTGGTTTTATTCCATAATTGTAAAGCCTGCTATTTAGAACTTTTCTAGTTTTATCTCCTTCCCTGTGTCTATAGAAATACCTTCATTTAAGTGAGAGTTCTCAACTTTTAGTAACTGTGAGTAAGAGCTCCCATGAAGTCTTTGTGTCAGCAGGCCTTCAGAGCCAGGCAGATTTTGAGCAGTAGCATAGCAAATTGTGTACTTTGGCTTTCATGAATGATTTATTAGACATTAGGCTGGTACAGTAGTTAGCAATATATCCAGAAACAGCACTATTCAGACCCAAGTATTTGTACATTTGCATCATCATAAATCATTTGTTGTGCTATTTGGGGTTTTATTATACAGTATTGGATTCCATTTTGAAACAGCTACGTATACAGTAAATTATATTCAAATATAGTAAAGTTGATGTTAAATAGTAATTGAGAACTTGACTTTCAAGCTTTCAGTTAATCTGTTTGCATCCTTATACAGCCATTTACTCTGAATAAAGTGAAGGGGATTTAATTTTGATTTGTAGACAACCTTTTGTATTGAAGATAACTGTAGTGACTGCAGTTTTATGCTAATACCTGAGCATGCCACATATATTCTTAGGCAAAATTGTCCCTTAAGACCTCATGATATGAAGTGATCTTTGATTTAAGGCTGCAGTCAGTACTTTGGCTTCAACTGTGTCCAGTGATTATTAAACTGGAGTTACTATGTAGCAGCTGATGGAATTTTTTCCATAGTTTATCTCAATTGATTACCCGTATTGAGGACAGAGTGGCAAAAAGCATTTAAAGCTGTTCCTCGCGTTCCTGATGCAGCAGCCAGGCCCTGCACTGCGCTGGGCTTGGAGCGCCCCAGGGACTGCGGGGATGGAATGAGGATGGAGCTGGGATGGAGCTGGGATGGAATGGGGATGGAGCTGGGATGGAATGGGGATGGAGCGGGGATGGAGCTGGGATGGAATGAGGATGGAGCGGGGATGGAGCTGGGACGGAGCCATAATGGAGCCAGGGATGGAGCTGGGATGGACTGGGGATGGAGCCATAATGGAGCCAGGGGTGGAGCTGGGATGGAGCTGGGATGGAATGGGGATGGAGCCATAATGGAGCCAGGGGTGGAGCTGGGATGGACTGGGGATGGAGCTGGGATGGAATGGGGATGGAGCCATAATGGAGCCAGGGGTGGAGCTGGGATGGACTGGGGATGGAGCTGGGATGGAATGGGGATGGAGCCATAATGGAGCCAGGGGTGGAGCTGGGATGGACTCAGAGAATGGGGCAGGTCCCCAAGACTGGGGCAGAGGCTGGAGCCCTCCTGGAATCGCTGGGATTGTTCCCCTGCAGGAAAGGAGGGTGCATACATAGAGGCGGCGTTTCTCCTTAGCAAGCTAACAGATTACAGGGTGCCCAGCTTTGAGAACAGCTCCTGGAAGAGAAGGAAAATCTTCCAAATAGCACAGCTCTGTAGACATTTTCCTGCCTTTCCTCCACTGTGTGGGTTATGAGGGCAGTAGGTAATCTTGCTTTCACTTAACATGAAACTAAACTAGCAGAAATGGCAGGGATATTTCAGGACTGGAACCTTATTTTTGGATGACTTCGATGTCCTTACGTACATATATGCCTTTTTAGTAAGTTATATGATACAGCAAAGAAGCGCAGAAAAGAGAAATAGGCACATAATGCCCTCTCTTTAGTTCTTGTTTAGTTGATCTGGGCCTAGATTTGCCACTGTTAAGCAGATACTTTTTTTTACTTTGTAGTAGATTTTTATATATTCAAAGAATTTTTTTCTCTCTGATGACAGGCTGAGGTTTTGCCTTTACTGTTCTTTCATTGTTTTAAGAGGACAGATACAGACACCTGATGCTGGGTCAGAGACATTTCTTACAGGGCTAGAAGTTGGAACTTCTTTGGAGGTTTTCCCTGAATGACAAGCACTTTCTTCATTTTTCAACCTTCAAGCCATCATATACTTTTCATAATTTTAATATTTGACACATACTAATGCTCAGTATGAAAATTTTTTTTACTGCTTTTATTTGATGATTTCATGTAACTTTACTAAAGATGAATAAACTTTTAAAGATTGATTAACCAGTGAATGCCACAGTAGCAAGCTGTAAACTTGTTTGGGGTTTTTTTTTTTGTTTGGTTTTTTTTGTTGTTGTTTTTGTTGTTGTTGTTTTGTTTTGTTTTTTCAATTTATTTGTTGCTTTCCTTTTTAACACATTTACAAAGTTTATGTTACCTTAAAAAATGTTACCTCCTTTGGCTTGTCCCATTGCAAATGTGAAGTGACAACTGGGTAAATGTTATCCCCGTTTGCTTTACCTTGGTAACAGCTTCTAGAGAGAGTCCTTCAAAGCAGAAGGGATGTGCAACAGGGCTGTAGACATCCAATGGAGCCTTTCCATTGGAGCCCTGGGAATGAGGGCTGGGATGGGACAGGATCCATCACTGCAAGTGTGTGTGTGGGGATGGGACAGCTAAAAGTGCTGGGCAAGTAAAAGAACTTTTAAAATTAAGGATGCTGCTAGCACAGGAACAACTTGGTATGGCTATCAAACACCTTTGGTTAGAAATTCACAACATCCAGGCTCATCCAGAAGGACCTCTTAGAGGGGGAATTATGGAGGGGAAAATATAAACAGATTTTAAAATTAAATTTGAGCAATTTATAAAAGGATTAAGGACATGGTTGCCTGTATTACTACGAACTGTATTCAGCATCCACAAGATTCCTTCTAGATATTTCAGGTCTCTTTAGAGACTTTAACTGTTCTTTAACATGATTGAATTCTGTAGAAGTTAATTTTGCATTTCCCCTTTAAAGTCTTGTATTAATATGTGAATCTCTGAATACAGAGTAAAAACTAAATGTGATTTCTGCCTCATTTTTCTCTCTGAAAATAACCTCTAGATGACATATCTGGAGAGCAAAGGACAGTAGGAGTCATGCAGAGGGCAGTGGTGTCCCTGCCTATGGCATGGCCTTGCTGAGGTAGCTGAGGAGAACAGGTGGTGGGTGCCTGCTGCTGCTCCTTCCTGCACTGAGCCCTCAGTGATTGCCCTTTGCCCAAGGAGGGCAGTGCAGTGCTCAGAGGAGGATTGTACTGCTCCGTGCTCTGTACTCTGAGTGGAGCTGAGTTTGAGCAGGCTCTGCTGCTCTGCAGTGCAGCCAGGTGCTGAGGCTCTGTGCCATCCCTGCTGTGTTGGCTCTCTGTGCCACTGCTGCCTCAGCTGCAGCTGAATGGAGGCAGTGCTGGACGAAGCCCTCTGCGCTTGCAGCACTGCCCTGCGTGCTCTTTTCTGGGCTACTGAAAGTGCGGGTCAGGCTGAGAGGGTGCAGTCGGTGCAGTTGCTGCAGTGCTGAGTGGGAAGCTTGGTCTGGTGGTTTCTCTGCTCTGTCGGTTCAGATTTCGGGTAAATTGTGACCCTCCCCTTGTGCATTAGTACTGTGAGCTATATGTGGAGTGTGCAAGGTCTTACCTTTGCTGGTCTTCGGGATGAAATCACTTTACGGCTCCTTTCTGATGTAATGTTTGTTTTATCTTCCCTTGCCTTGTAAGTGGTTTGTTACAGTAATTTTCAGATGTCTTTAAAATTGCCATCTCTTGTGCTTGGGTATCATTAACAAGACTTGTTTGCTGCATGTCTTAATTCAGTGTTGTAGAAGAGGGGACTGAAAATGGCACCAAGTGTTGATCCTTCCTCGATGGTAATTTTGTTGGATATTAATCGGTAACTTGTTTTGGATTGACACACAATTATTGATCCCTGAATTAAATAGAATAGAAAACATGAAGCAGAAGGCAGCAGAACAAACACACAGAGCAATCTGTTCTGTGAGCTCTGGCACTGCCACCCAGAGTGACAGGCTGGGTGCCAGGGCTGGGTGTAAGTGCCACTTGCAGTGACCCATGGGGTGGGGGCCAGAGCCACGTGCAGAGCTGGACGTCCCTCCTGTGTCAGGGAGCTGCTGGGATGGTGCTGTACATCTTCATCAGCCAGGCAGGCACAGCAGCCTTGTGTTCCCATGAGCTGTGGTCGGGCCATAATTAACCTTGTGAACCTGGATTTGTAAGAGAATGTAAAATCAGCTCAGGTTATCAATTACAGTCACACTCCATTGATGGGTGCCAAGGAGAGCTTCTTAGGAAGAAAGAGACATTATGAATTTCTCATTTCTTCAGAAAGTAGCAAAAGATGTCACCATTCATTAAATCATAAATCTAAATAATAGTTAGTCCATAGATTTAATATCACCTTATTTTGGTGCATTATTCACAGGTCACTAATGTCTGTCATTAGCAAGGCTCACAGGTAATTTTGTTATAAAACTGAATTAGGAAACGTTTTATAAAAAGAAATTTCTGCTCTTTAAAATGAGTAAATTTTACTCTTTAAAATGAGTGTTTTGAGTTTTTAAAATAATAATTTTAATCTGTGTTGCAAATGCTTAACCATTCAGTCTGTGGAAAACTAGTTTTACATAATTCAGGGACTTCAGAGTCTATATATTTGTTATAACTTTTAAGCATAATCATGAATTAAAAGCAGTATTTCAGATTATGATCTGTTGAGTCTATCAACTCTTCTCAACTAAACTGTATTTATATCTTTTTAATACTAGTCAATGAAGATGCTTTATAGCTTCATATGGATCAATAGAGTCACTATTATATGCATATAATATATATATTATAATAGATTCACTATTATATGCAAAGAAAATTATAATCTAGTTAGATCTTTTTTTTATTGTTACATGGTACTGTATGGATATGCAGAGTATTTTTAAACAAACTTCTTATATTTGTTTTTCCTGTAATGTACTTCATTCATCATAAAAATTAATTAGGTTATTAGTCAAGGACTGACTGCTTTTTCTTAGTTTGATTGCTACTGTCACCAGTGTTTTACAAATCTTAAAGGGAAGGATTTCCCTTTAAGAATAGTTTTTCATTATTATCCTATAAATACAGACAGTAATTTATCTGTCTACTCCTGTAATATCTTATGATGGAGGAAAAAAATCCTATTACATGTCCATAATATATAGAATATCTTGAGTATGCACTTCAATAATTCTTATTCATTCTTTTTCCTTGTTAGTGTTGAAAATTTGATTTTCAAGCCTACTTAAATAAATAAACACAGAATTATTACAATAGGTCATCTTTGAATGGCAATAAGTGTTATTTTCTTGAGAAGACTCGTAGCATACTTCTGCTTTTTCACATATTACTGTCTTTACCTGCCAGCAGTACCCACTGTTCACACGTGAACGACCTTTTCTCAAACTTCCCTTAAGCCTTTTCCTTACCTCATTTTCTATAAGTATGGATTTGTTAACTGCTTGCAAGATATTTCAGTCCTATTTTTAGTTAAGACTGTCCTTCAGCAACCAAGGAAAGGGCCTTTAGGAGACTATTTGTCCTCACAAGGAAGAAGCCTGATTAAATTGGGTTTTTTTTTTTTACCAGCCCACAATTTAAACACAGTCTTAAAAAAAACAAAAACGAAACAAAACAACAACAAGAAAAACAAACCACACAAAAAAAACCCCACCACAAACAAAACCAAAACAAACCAAAACAACAGCAACAACAACAAAAAACCACACCAGAAATAAAAAACCCCGACAACATGAACCTTATGTAAGAGTAGTCCATCCATGGTACATGAATTCCAAATGTTACATTTCTTTCTGTATCCTTACTTGTTAGATTTGAGAAAACAAATTGTATTTAATTCTCTTTAAAGAAATTCCTGGTTCCTATATAGAGCATAGGAAAAACACCTGAAGTATAATATTCAAGTAATGTAAATTTTTTTGCCTCAGAAAAAAACCCCAAACCAAAACAACAAACAAACAAAAAACCCAAACAAGCAAACAAACCAACCAAAACAAATCAGAAAATTTTTTGATTGTGCCTTCAGTCCGGGTTTAATGTTGTCTGTTTACCTCCTAAGCTGTGGGCAGGGGCTCCCTGCCCACCCTGACTGGTTTTTGCTGACTGCAGCTCCGGCTCTGTGGTCCAGAAGGGCAGCACAGTTGGCACAAGGGGTGGCAGGATTTGGTGTGCAAGCAAAGGAGTGTGCTGAGGTCTGAGGGAGTCACTGTTGGTTTGGATTTTATGTGTCTGGCTGGACTTCTGGAGGGCTATATGCAAGCACTGACAGAGGATAGCCATCCCCAATTACAAGGGCAACAAAAGGCATCCAAATTCAATTCTGAATCTTTGAAACCAATTCAAAAATATTTGATTAACTGTTGAATTCCTTTCTCTGACATTCCTTTCTGTCGTCTTCTCTCCTTCTGCTGAAAAAAATGACTTTGTAATGTATTTGCTGCGGGATTCTGAAGAGCTGCTCGAATAACAGTGTCAGGGGCAGTGTTAATTATCCCTCTCGAATGTTTTTGCATGTAGGTGATACCTGAATTATACAAAAAAGCCTCTTCTGGTTTCCTTTTTAGCTTGTGCAGGTACAAGCCGAATCTTGGATAACAGGATTCTTTAATGTTCGCTTGGGGTTTTTTTCTCCTCTCATCTTATTTAGGAAAGTATAATTGTATAAAATACAAACTAGGCACCAGTATCTGAGCGGTATTTTCTGGATGGTGCTTCTTCAACAATATTTAAGATACATGAATGGAAAAGCGCATTGGCCTAAGCCTTGGAAACAATGAGTATTATTGATGCCGTGGAAATTAGTAGAACCTGAAAATCAGATTCCTTAATAATAGGATCTCCTCTCTTGCATTTGGGATCTAGAAAGTTCTTTAATTCTCACACTTTTCATTTCACACTCTTGAAGTTCATTTCTTCCCTCACTCTGAGGGTGATTTATGGTTGCTCTGTTATCGATGAAGTAGTTTCATCTTTCAACTTCGGTGCATTTTCTCTAGCATTTCTATCACTTAAGACCTTGATTCTCAAAATAAAGGTGAGAGAAGATGAATGTGTGTATGGAATAACTCTCAGCTGGACCCAGCCCCAGGTATCTGAAACTTTGGAGTCTTTCAAAGTTTAATGAAGGTTTACTGTGCTCAGCAGAGCAATCTGAAAGGTCAAATGAAACCCAAAGTTATTATTGCGCTGAGCTTCATCACTGTGCCACTACTAATCCTCCAGCAGTGTTCTGTTAACAAAGGAGGGTGCTTTGCTCTGCTCAGGTGGCTGGCACACCTGGGGATGGACACAGGCAGACCCGGCACACCTGCCTGCCTGGCTGGGCTGTTCTTGCATGGCTTTTTTGAGTTTGTGTGTTCCTTTAAAGAATCCAAGACACAACCGTGTTGGCACAAACTGAGTGTAACAGCAGTGGGTGTCTGTGTAAGCAGCAGACAGTGCCCGGGGTTCAGTTGGTGCAGGCAGAGGCAGGGATGTGCCCGGAGCCTCTCCGCCTGTGCTGTGGGGCTGCTCCGGAGCAGAGGTGGCTGCTGCCTGCTTTGGGGTGCAGCCTGCCCGTGAGAGGGCTCTTCTCTTCTCCGGGGGTGCTGGCAGCAGCTCTCTGCCGGCGTTAGACGAGCTTTCCTGGCTGCCTGCTCTCATTGTGCCGAGCGCCGAGCCCAGGAAGGCTGCGATAATGAGCAGAGCGGTGCAGGGAGGTGATGGATGATCCCGGTTCTGACAGCTCCAGTGCCGACATTCCCTGGGTATCCCATCCAGCATTAGCATGCTGACAGCTCAGCATTTAGGACATTATGGTAATTTATCCTGCATATGCTGTCACCTGCACTGTCAGAGTTTCTTTTTAATGATGGTATAACTATTTTGTTTGTTTGTACTGCATTCTTTTCATTTGGCTAATGTCTCCTCATTAGATTGCACCTAGTAAATGAGAGTAATTAAGTGTTTCCTATAGCTCAGATGCAATGATTAAGTTGCAGAGTTGGTGCTGATTATGTTTTGTCATTTATCTCTATTAATCTGAGAATAATCCAGATGATAAACACATGTAATTTTTTAGCTAATGTACAGTAGATGAAATTTATAGCTTCTCAATGGAACTAAACAATAAGTGTGTATTTATATATGAATAGTAAGTTATTGTACTTGTATTTCTGTTAAATAAACATAAAATTATCCATGCAACTAAGGGGAAAAAAGAGGAAAATCTACTGAATGTAGGGATTCTCACTTTTTAAAAATGCATTTGTATATGGAAAACTACTACTCATAATTCATAGTTCAGTGACTCTCTTTATTCTGCTTTCTCAAATATCTACAGAGATTCCTGTGTGATATTTCTGAGGATTTTTTTCCTGCAGTTATTATCTGTATTTGTTACTATTAATTCTAGAATACAAATTGCATCTCTAGTACTGAAATGTAATTTTCATATAAACACTTCCAAATTGCTCAGTTTAGAAACAAACAAACAAAAATACACTAACACATCAAATTAAATACATAATGCAATTTGTAAATATTTATCTAACTTTCATGTTGTAGATAGACATTGAAAAATAGCTTGAGCTATTTCTTCAACACAAAGTAGCAATAATTAATTTTGATACAAATAGTAATGGCAACACTAGGAGCACCCTGAGTTGTTTGGTACGTTCCTTTGTTTTTCTGGCTCTGTGACCTTCCTAGTTTATCACACTGTGATGTGCTATTTCTAAATATATTTACTATTTCTAAATGTGCTATTTCCAAATACATACCTTGAGAAAGTCAGACATCGTAGCCCAATAGTTGTGTGGGGTTTATACATCAATATTCTGATTGGCTTCGAAAGTAGCAGCTTTTGAGTGTCCCCAGTGAATGAACTGCTTTAACAGGGCAGTTGGAAGAGCTGCTGAGGGACAGACTCTGGGCTAGTTTGGGATTTCTCTTAAATGTGTAAATAAAAGCTAGACAGTGTTCCAGGTGCTTCCTGCCCAGTGTGGGGATGCTGTCTCTGTGGTGTCTGTGTGCCCCTGTGGTGTCAGAGGCGACGCTGTGCTGGGTATCCCTGGGTGTCCTGCAGCAGCTCTGGTCACTGGGGCTGGATTACAGTAGGGCTCCAAACACACCTTGCTCTGGAACACTTCCTCTGCTTTGGGCCACTATTTCTTCCTGGATGTGTTTCCCTGAACAGCTCTGGGCCCTCTCTGGGGAGTATCTCCCTGGAAGTGCTGTGCAGAGTTTCATTGTGATTCCTTGAACTCGGAGCACCTGGAAAGCCCCAGCCTGGCTGAGTCCCCTCGGGGTGCCCAGCTCGTGCCAGCCCCAGCCACCTCTGCTGCTGAGGAGATGAATCCTGGAGCTGGGCTTGGTCCAGGAGGACTCTCTGCCATGCTGTGAGGAATGGTCAATAAAACCAGTGAGATTTGCCATTTGTCCCTATTTCAGGTGCTCCCACCCTCTCCAGCTGAAGGGGGGGATGGTGAGTTTGAGCTGAGGGGAGTGGTGGGTCCAGGGGGAGTTGGACATGGGAAGCTGCTCTGAGGTTGAGTATGGTGTGGCAAAGACAGCTGAAACGTGCTGGGCAGGAGAGCTCGGGGCTTATGGGCATGGCCCAGCCATAGCCCACAAATTTAAGGGATTTTCAGTTTGTGCACATTTGCTGGCTGAGATTGGCTGAGATTTTTCTGATGTGTCTTCTAGATGCGTACACAATTATTTAAGGTTCAATTTTCGTTTTTCAATACACAAAATCACATTATTAATACAACTCGGTAGACTTCTAGCTTGATATATATGTTAATCAGATCAAATTGTTGTTCATTAGAATTTATTTGCTTCCTGAGAGCATCAGTTTTAGGGTATCAGCATTCTTTCTGGAAAAGCAAATACTGTGTTCTGTTTATGTGAGTCAGTCCTGGAGTAGCTGCTTAATATCCCATGTCTGGAATTCAGTTGTCTTTTCTCTTGGGTGGGTCAGGGAGGCAGTTGAAGCAGGCAGTGATGGCTGCTGGGCTTTCATTTCTTTGTGACTGGTAAATGAAACACATGCAGCCTCACCAAACTACATGACTAATGACAACCTCCAGTGGCTCCTGCAATCAAAGATTAATTTGCTTTATCAAGTTTAAAGAATAGTAGGTGATAAATCATGTCAAAAAGAAATAATCAGTGGCAGGCTGATGTTCTTTTGCACAGTGGAAGACAGGTGCAATAGAGGATTCATCTGCCATAGACTGTTAATTTTGTTCTCATGCTGATGTGTTAATTTTTATTTAGTTGATTTTTAAGTCAAATGGGATGCATTGTCAACTAATATTTTACCTAAAATATATAGTATTGCCTTTTAGCTCTAAAATTATCATGTTTAGAGTCTATCACTTGCCATCAAAATATTTTCCATTTAATTCATTTAATAATTGATGGATGTATTTCTCTCCCATTGGGTTTGCTATCTTGGAGCACAGCTTAATGTGGTCAGGAGTAAAAGTATGCTCTACATATCTGGTGCATACGTAATATGTTTCTTTTTCCTGCCATTGATTCTTGTTTAGCCAGATCTGCTCTGCTGTTCTCTCTGCAGGAGAAGGTTGGTGTTAGTCCTAGAGCTGTGCTGGCTCTGCAGTTGCTCTGGGTGCTGGCCCCTGGGCAGCTGAGGTTTGACTCGTGCAGGACTTGCTGCCACCTCCTCCCTCCTGCTGGTGGCACAGCACGGGTGGGTCAGCATGGAGCAGGAGGGAATCTGTTCTCCTGCTTCTCACTTAATGAAACCATTCCGACGCTGCAGCTTTGTCACTTTTGCAATTACTGAATATAATAATCCCAATCTACAGTTAGAAAAATACCATTGTGGTATGACATGTCATAGCATGGCACTGACTGCCCTGGATTTATTGTGAATCCCGGTGTACACAGAGCAAGGGCTGCAGATGTTTGTTTTTCCAGAAAAATCCTGTGCTAACTTAGCTCTCCAGCTGCACAGTCGATTACTGAGCATTTTCAGTCTTTATTTCAGTTAAACTATGGCCCAATAACATATTTGCAAGAATGTTTTCTGTGTGTAAGCGAATTTTAGTAAAGGAATAATGCAGATTCCTTAAACTTCAGTCCTGCCTAACAACGTATGTGATTTCATACCAATATGTGAGCCCTCTAGTGGCATCCCGAGCGCTGGAAGTGTGGCTGGCAGGGCGCAGGATGCCCTCGGAGAGCTGGGCATCCACACAGGATGGCTCGTTCTTAACATGGTGATGGCTCTGGGAATAGATTTGGGGAATGAGGTGAGAAGAGTCTGTGTTTGTCTACTTTGGGCCAAAAAAGAAAAATATCTGCCTCTCAATTTAAATCTAAAATTCTGTAAATTAATTAAGATATTTCATAAATTTCCTTCAGCAGTCTTTAGGAATGCTACTCATAGCAGCACTTTCACCCCAGAAAAGTATCTGTAGCTGTCTTTGAGTTGATAACAGATGAGTGAAGTTAGGTAATAAATAATAGTATGGAAAGTCTTCTTGTTTGAACATATTTTGCCAAAAGCACTGAATATGAAGTTGAGTGAGAGAAAGGAGAAATATTCTCTGAGTATGACTGACATACTTTACGATGACTTAGTAGAACACGTTGCACCCAACTGTAGCTTTTGTTCACAGATGTTCTAAAGCTGTCACACCCCTGTATTTCTCACACAGCAAGGTCACTAGCTAATTGTTAATTGTTGAATGCTCCTTTTTATAGTATCCAGAGATGCCCCAGGAACCACGTGGCTTTTTTAGCTTCCTATGTGTTCAAAAAATTATAGAGTCACAACTTAATGTTTGAAGCAGTACAACTTGGGTTCATCTGTGGAGTCCTCGAATTTAGGAAGGCTTGGGGCTTTTTCCACTTAGTAAAAAGGTGTGTTTTAGTTAAAACAAAAATGAAAATAAACATCTTCTCCAGAGCATCTGGTTCAGGTTTGTGTTAGACTTTGTCAGTGTGTGGTGTAGCAGGGTGTGATTTTCATACCTAATTGGATTAGTAGGAGACAGAACAACTGGTGTATGTATCTCTGTGCATCTGCACAGGAAGGAGCAGTGATAAGCTGTCTCACGCAGGGAGTGTGCGGGCTGGGGCAGTTGAGACTGTTATCTTGTCTATAAGCACTTTCCATATCCTGAAATCAAATTTGCAGAACAAAGAGCAGTTAGGCTATGCTTCATATTTTGTTAGATACATGTGTCCTCACAAAATTATTTTTATTAGACCATGCACAGATCTTTCTTAC
Organism: Sylvia atricapilla; assembly: GCF_009819655.1. Classification (NCBI taxonomy): domain Eukaryota; kingdom Metazoa; phylum Chordata; class Aves; order Passeriformes; family Sylviidae; genus Sylvia; species Sylvia atricapilla. The sequence continues at coordinate 486,924 of NC_089153.1, forward strand.
ATTTGCTTTTGTGTGCTTATAGAGTAATCAAAAATGTTAGTAATGTCCTCGGTCTGTTTCACATATGGGAATATATTTTTGAGGTACACATTTCAGACTTAAACGCGCTTTTGTTAAACATCACAGGAAGGAAAACAGTTTTCTGTCTTCTTTCACTTGCTCTTCTTCTGAAGCAAGGAGAGGAAAAATACCCCAAGTGTTTCACTGTTGTGTTTCACGTAGGTTTCATCTGTATCATCTTTGTTGGAAGAGTTGGTAGTTGGCATCAATTTGGATCAAAAGAACTGCAGTTAGGAAGGCCATGAGGAAGGTTCCATATTATTTCTCCAGAGCATTCTCACTACTGACGAGTTGTTTCTTGAGGCATGTAGCTCTATTGAGAAAGATGTCTTCTGGGAACTGTCTTAGTTTGAAAGGCAGGTGTCTGCTAGGGAAGGCAGAAGCCTCCCTTGGAATGGAGAATGTAAACCCCCTCTCTCTGAATGATTATCATTTTGAAATTAAGGGGCTCTCAGGCAAGGATATGAGGGTAGGAATAACAGTTCTTTACTAGTATGTGTAGCAAGGCAAACAAACAAGTATAACTATGGCAGTAACAACAAAAACAGAGCTAGGAACCTCGTGACAGCCTTCTGAGCTGAGAGGAGAAGGGATGGATGAGAGGCTTTCCTTCACAAAACCCTGCAGCAGTCTGATCCCGGTGCCCCTGCAGGACTCTGCTGGAACAGCAGAAATGAGCAGAAATGCTGTGCTGGGGGATGAGATGCACCAGAAGCTCTGTGGTGGTAGCTGCAGCATGTCCCAGTCGGGCAGAGGGTGCTGGGCACCAGCACAGCCAAAGCCCCAGAGCGGTGCAGGAGAAGCGGGGGGGGCAGGACAGCAGCGGCCCGGCTCCAGCAGGGTGGGGAAAGGTGAGCTCAGAATTCCCAGGCACACGAGCAGATGGGGCTGGGTCCCTAGGACTGGTCCCCAGTGATGACAGTGAATTCTCTCCACAGTAAGCAGCAGCTTATCTCTCCTCCTTCCAATGCCGAGAGAGAGCACAGCTGCCCCCAGCCCTGTCCTTCACCTGCCCCCAAAAGTCGCCCTGTCTCTCCCCCCAGAGAGAAACTCATAGAGACAAAAGAAGTGTAGCCAGATACTACACTCCTCTCCTGACTTTGGCCACTTCTTTCCTTTTTTCTTAAGTTTAGTAGTAGTTATTTTCCTAGCAACTTATGGGAAAAAATTCTATAGGTAAAAAAGGAAGAAATCTAACCCCCAACAGGAACAAAAGTTTTATTTCTGAAGCAGGGTTTTATATCAATTTAAGTATGAAATGATTTGTATGGATATTGTCTAGACAGTAAAGTGGCTGATCACAAGATGTGTAAAAACTTTAGAATGTAAAGTCAATATAAAATCATATTATTATAGATTTTATAAGAATGTGCACAGAATCTGATGATTTAAGTAACATTAATAGAACAGACTATCTTTGAGCTCTTAACAGCACAAGTCCATCCTAGTTTATGCATTTTCTTTAATAACCAATTTCTGCTGAGTAACATTAACATTTAGATTGTTATTTAGATGATTAACATAATCATTTCAATATATGTGCTAAACTTATATGAACTAAAAATTTAGTTTTGCAGTATCTCATAAGATAAGGGTGAGTCAGCAGCACCTTTCCACTGGGCTTCTGAGGTGCTTCAGATTCTCCAGCTGAGAGCAGCTGTGTCTGATGGCATCTGTCATCTTTGCATAAATGAGATCATCTTGTTTGCTAAATGGGTCAGCAAAATGAACCATGTGCATGATCAAAGACTGCTACTGTCAGTCAGACGGTGAAAAAAGGCAGCACAGGAAGCCTGGGTGCACCTGCAGACGCTGTGGCCTCACTGCCATGCTAGTCCTGTGGGTGCCTAGGGGTATGGAGGGTACTGGGCTGCCGTGGGTGCTGCCAGCTGGGTACCTGCTGCTCCTCTTTGGCTCGGCATCAGCCACTCTGTCCTTCACTGTGTTCCCTGCTGTGTGCCTCACTCACTTGTGGGGTGAGAGGACCTTTATTTACTTTGCCCTTCATTTTTCTCTCTTAGCCTGGTGACAGTCTGTATTTCTCCTGCCAGAGCCAAGGCAGGCTTTGTTTTTCTGTGCACAACTTCAGGGTGTCATGCTTTTGTTTCCGACTTCAACCTCATAGGCCACAGTCTGAAGCTCCTCCTGTGTTACTGAGAATAATCACTGATCAAGGTTCTTGACCAATTTTGATTGATTGGTTTCATTAGTTTTTATTACTTTTGTAAGCTTTTTGATAAATGCTCATGTAACTATAATTCTGCTCCCTGCTGGTGATCCAGAGTTGGATCTATTGCTGTGTTATCTGTACAGCATATTTGTGTTTGGGACTTCTTTACCAATAGTATGCTCTGTCAAATTTTGGCTATAGTTTTAGTTGCCTAATTTCAGCAAAAGTTAAAGATGGACAACTTTCCCTTTAAATTATACCTCTCAAATACTTTGTGTGCTCATAGGTCAGAACAGATCATTCCTTTTTCCTGAGCTCTTGCTTGATTTCAGTGTCCTGTGTTTTAGTTCGGATTCTTGGGTGAAATTCAGAGTTGTTGAGTTTTCAGTGTCTGAAAATATTACTGTGTTTTTATATTTAAAAATATCTGTAACTCCTCTTAAACCAAACTGTAGTTTTTAAGGGTCTGTCCTATTAAATTCTCTTTCCACGCTGCAGCATTTTGAGGACTCGTGCTCCTCAAAGGACCCTCCTGGTACAGACACACCAAGCTTCATTCACTCGTTATTCTTGACCATCTTAAAATTGCACCAATATTTCATCCCCACAAGTAGACAGACTAACCTGAATTAGGAAACCACAGGCTCTGCTTTGTTTGTAGTCCTGGCCACCTGGTTTTTTAAACCTTGTTTTTGTCTGGTTTAGATAAGGAATATCTATCTATATCTATATCTATAGTATTTGTCTTGGTGTTTTAACCACTAATGCAAAAAAAAACCAAACAAAACAAACAACAAAAAAAAAAACACCCAAAAAACCAAAAAACCCAAAAACACATATAATCAAGGTAAACCTAGGGTTAAAGGTGTGGAAAAGTGTCTGAAAACTGTTTCCCATCTCATTTTGCATCAAGCAGTGCTGGGCCAGAGTGGGAGATGTGCCCCACCACATCTCAGTTCAGAGTGATAGACGGCTGTGAGGGTGCTGTGCTGTGAGAGGAATCCCTGGTGCTGCGGTACCCTACTGATATGTCAGAGGTGTTATCTTAACACGGAGCAGCAATGTCTTAAACAGTTTTATGAGTAGGGAGTTAAGATCTGTTTCCATGCTCAATTAAAGAACTGCCATTTTGGAACCACAGAAGGAAAATTGTGTGAGTAAAACAAAACAAAAGCTTCAAGAGCTGTAAGAATCATTGTGAGTGAAGGAAATAATGTTTCAACTACATGTCTGAATTTTAGCTTCATGATAATATAGAGACAATTAAAAGGAATGTAATGCTTAGTTTAATGATTTATGAGACAATCAAATTGTAAGGAACAAATTTATGAAAATAGTTGAGCACATTGGCCTTAAAATAATGCAAATGGAAAGGCAAAGACAGTGCACCTCAGTGCTCTGTGCCATCAGCAGTGAGGGCTGGGCTGGGTATGGAGCAAAACTATTTAAGAGCAGTTCAACAAGCTCAATAGATATGTCTAATTTAAAGGATTTCTTGGAGAGATGCATGGTGAAATAAAACTGCAGGGTTTTTTTGTTTTAAATCTGTTTTAACAAAGAAATGCTTTCCCAAAGCTCTGATACTTTGTTTAATTAAAAATACAAATCGTGGTTTGCGTGGTATGTGCTAGAGAATTATTGTTTTATATTACAGTAATATGTTACAATTATTATTGAAAACCTTATTTAATTTTAAGATTCAGGTGTAAATCAGTGTTATCATGCTGTAATTGAAAAATGGTCCTCACCTTTTTATTCCTGAAGGTATCTTGAAGAACATTAATTTAAAATGAAATTTATAAAAAAAACCACTTCCACCTAAACTGCTGGTGCAAATTTTATGTTTGGTTATGTAAATCTGTAGGAAAGCCTTAAAAAGCTACCTTTTGTTTAATCTTATGTGGAGCCCCAGGTTCATGCTTGTCTGTTTAATAAAGGGTCAGATTTTATTTATGTGGTTAAGTAGAACATAAATGTAGACACTTCACACGATGTACCATGTAAATGTAAGCCTTTGTAGTTACAAGTTTTCGTAGCTGGAGAATTGTTTTAAAAGGCATGTAATTTATTAGCTATCAGTAGCTGCTTTATTGCCTTGCCGCGCTGCAGTAATAAATAAAGGAAAGTGAGCTGATTTTACAAATGGCACACAAGGTGCACATTTTGTGAAAAAAAGTCTTTTTTTAAAGAATTGGCATTAAATCCTTTTTTGTGATGACAAAGAGGCTAAGAGTGCAAACTGTATTTTCTGTTTATCGAAAACAGAGTCTCTTTTTCTCGAGGGCATTTTTTCCTATGATCATCAAGGGATTTCAAAAGCAATAAAGTGTGGAATCATTGTTCGACTTGAACAGTATTAAAACTTAGGTTTTAATTTCAGTGAAGTAATAAGATTTGAACCTGTCTCACATTACAGCACTGTAAGGCATTTAGCAATTGTATTTTAAAGGAGGTTTTTAAAATGCAGCTCACTTGAAAGCTAACTGTCTATCGAGTAATTAATAGTTTCTCTTCAGCACAGACTGTTGTGAATCATACTAAGAAATCTTGCTTTTGTTAATAACAAATTAAGATAATTGTAAGGAAGCTAATTCCTAATTAGTTTAAACTTACAATCTTTTTTGCGCCTTTCTGAAATGGATTTTCAAATGAAGACAAAAAAAAAAAAAAAACCAAACAAAAAAGTCTGAGGGTTTCAGTAAGACTTTGACCCTAGAATTAGGAAAAAAACCCTGTGTTTACCTTTTCATTTCAAGAAATCGCATTTCTTGGTTAGCAGCATATGTCAGCTTGCCTTTAAGCAGTGGTGACGTATTTAATCTGCAACCATAGTTTATAACGTTAATGCAATTTCTGTTTTAAAACTGCATGTTGAAGATAATTCTGCAAAGCTTCTCCCTTCTGTACTGACACGGGGAACTCTGGGATGCTGGAACTCAGTGTGCTCGCTTTGGCACAGATATTCTCTGGGTTAAGACTGAAAATATCCCTTCAGGTTGGTAGGTAAAATGTGGGCTGATGAGGGCATAACCATACCTGTCCCCTGCAGCTGGAAATGCACAGGTGTGATTTTGGGGAGGGAAGTTTGGGCACAGGTGCCCGTTCCAAGAGCCGCGGTGTTGGCGTGGACGCTGTGAGCTATGGCCTTCCATGGTGGTTTTGAGCAATAACTGCCTCCATCAGGTTTGTTCCTGTATTTTAGTAGATGGCCTAGACTGTAAATATTAGAGGATCTAAAATAAATCAACGTATTATCCTAAGGATACAAAACGTAAGAGCTATTTGTGGCTAGGAGCCCTTGACAGATAGTTTGGCTGAGGCAGATGATTGCCCGCCTCTCGGATCTGGCTCCCATTGCTGTGCCTGCAGGCAGTGTGGTGCTATAGTTGTATATTGATGTCAGGGTTACTACTGAGTGGCTAGCAATGACAGATGTCTATAATTAGAGGCAATGCTGCCAGTATTTCAGAGGAGCCGGCCTATGTTGAACAATTATCTTATTTCTGGCTTGCCAAAGTGGTTGTTCAAATTGCTGGTATTAGCTGTGGTGGCTAACACCTCTCCTTATGCCCTGGGATAAATGTGCAAAAGCACTGTCATGTATAACCCTGGTGCGAAACCTCTTCAAAAGCTGTGATCCTGCTAAATTTCATGTGCTTAAGGCATGATCTGGAGATGCATAAAATCTGCAGTGTTATTCAGTACAGCACAATACTTTTGGATATAAAGATTTCAGAGCTTTACTAAGCAGCTCTGATTTTTATTCCTTGCTTTTAAGTGCCAAAGTGATGTTGATTCTTCAGCGTTTATTGCCTGTAAGTGTGCTGAATGGGACATTCATTTAGATACAATTCAGCATCTGAATAAAATTCACCTGCACACTTGTAATAGTTATGGGGCAAGTCAGAGTGAGGATTACTGCTATTCAAGTACCTGTAATTCTGGATCTTTTGGAGTGTTCTGACTGGCACAAATATGCTCTTGTAACTGCACAGTAGTGCTACATTTCAATCACCAAGGATTCTAAAACAGCATTTGGGCTTATTGTTAAGCAAAACCTTTACAGCTTACATGGCTTGAATTTCTGCAGTGCAGTATATAGCTCTGATAGAAAGTGCAACTCACAACTGTATTTCAAAAGCTAAAAATCTTCTGGAAGATATTCAAAAAGTAACAGCTGTTAATAGTATTTCTGTTTTCACTATAATAACTGTTCTTTAAGCCTTGAAGAGGAGCACAAGAGATAGTGGAATTAAAACTCTAACAGTGCCTAACAAAAATGAAAGTCTGAACAAGACTATTTAAGCTAAGCATCCTTTTAACTGATGGCTAACTGAAAACCTAGCAGATAAAACCATTTTTTTTTTCTTCTTTGTTTTTTACAGAGAAAAATGCTTCTCAGGCCGCATCAGTAATAAGAGCAGTTAATCTCCTGTGTAAGTTCAGCAGAATTGCACATCTTTCTTTCAAAATTTTCAGAAAACATGGTTTAAGAAAAGGAGAAATAAATAAATAAGTAAATAAAACCTGAGAGATAGTAATTGAAATAGAGATTAATTTCCATGTAAGAGAAGGTTTCTTTCTGGCACCGTATGGGCATTTTTATAGAGCAGGAAGCAGGGAGTTAATCGCTCTGGCACCCCAGACTCCTCTGAATCCTCCAGCTAATGGGGAAGTACTGGGGAACAGGGCCTGGAGAACAGCCTTTGTGGGAACTGTTAATACCTCTTACTGTCTGAGCTTGTGATGGCAGAGTATTTCAAAAGACTGGGAAGGAAATAGCATCCATAACAATGAGCCACACAGCACATTTACCCTTTCCCCTAAAACAGAACACTTGGTTATAATAACAATCTCCTAATTTTCAAATGTTATTTTGTAGTAGATCTTTTTCAATTGAGGATAACTTCATGCAGTATTTTAAGCTAGGTTTAGAGGTCAGAATAAATAGTCTATATAATTTATGTAACTGGTGGGGTGCTCTGGTTGTTACAAACACAGGTAGCAGTGGATGCAAAAGGAGCCTATGCACAAAGCAGCTGAAAGCCCACCTGAGTCTTCGGAGATCCTGTCTGAGCTAACTGAGGCATTTCCTTACGGCCTGTTTGGAGAGTTTCTTCATTTAGAGAGTTTACTCTAATCCGACATATTAGCTCATTCTCTTGGTTTAGGCTCTGAGTGAAGAGTATTTTCAAATTATACCTTTTTAAGACAGCTGGTAGGGAGTGGAAGTGACCAAGGTTTTCCTCTACTTAAGGAGAGGAGATTCAAAAACTGAGGGCTTTCGAAGCCCTCAGTTTGATGAGGAGATAAAGATGAATGATCTGACACTGTGGTAGTCCAATTAGGGGATTCTGTTCCCATTTCCTGAAGCTGTCTGTGGGTAGTGGAGCTAGATTTCTGCTCTGTTATAATGGAACTTCTAAGTGCTTAAAATTTGAACACCTGACTGTGACCTAAAAAGTTGGGGAAATTACAAAATATGTTGTGGCACTCAGTACCAAGAATGCCACTTGCAGTTAGTGTGGAGGTTTGGTGGGTGCTGGAGGGGTGTTGGTCAGGTAGGTGGGAGGTAGAACCCTGCTTTGTTTGGATTCCCAAAAACACCGTGGGGACAGACAGGCCCCCTTCCATGCACTCCATGTGCTTCAGTTCTGCCAGGCTGGGGTAAATGTGGTGCAGGTCTGCTTTTTGCCCTCACTGCTCATGACAAAATGCTTTAATGTTGCTGTGATAGTTCTCTGCAGCGAGGCCTGGAGAGCTTCAGGGAAGTTATAATATCTTCATCATTTATGCTGTGCCTAGGGGTAATAACTTTACTGTAATTTTTTGAAGATTCATTATGCAAAATCTTAATTCATTATAATAGCCCTTATGAAAACTGTAGAAACTAACATTTTCTTGTGTTTTCTTATTTGCACAGTGTGAGAGATTCATTGCTCTGTTTTAATTTGTTTCATGGGGTGTGTTTGAGTACATTCCATACAGTGCTGTTATTGAATTTCTGTGATTGTCATTACAGAGCCATACAACCTTTAGGAACTCATTCTGAGCTTCTCAGTTCTGTAATCTGCTTCACATTTAAGAATTGATATAATTAGCTTCTTCAGGGTTATAATGATAGTGCCAAAAAGAGAAGACCTCCAAAGGCAAAGCAAAATTAAACATATCTAAGGCCAAAGAGTAGGGAAGACAAGGAAATAAAGTTTTGGTGTGATTACTGAATTGTTTCTGTTTTCTTGGTCTGTATTTACATGCAAGTGTTTTGCTTTATAAAACATTGCTTCCACAGTTTTATTTTCCTGTCCTTTTGGGAGACGTCAGGGAGTTGAGAAGCGTATGTTTACCTAACCTGAACCACTGTTAGCCCAGAGCAGCTGTGGCTGCCCCTGGATCCCTGGCAGTGCCCAAGGCCAGGCTGGACACTGGGGCTTGGAGCAGCCTGGGACAGTGGGAGGTGTCCCTGCCCATGGCAGGGGGTGACTAGATGGGCTTTTAAGTCCCTTCCAAACCTAATCTTCCTCTGGGTCTATAAAATTTCCTGGATAATTAAAAAAATTCCCTAGCACCAGAGCTTGTGAATCTGCTGTCTTTCTTCAGAGTCCTGATGCCACTCAGGTGGTTATAGTGGTACAAAGAGAAAAAAGAAGAATCCTGGATTCTTTGCTTTCACACTTGGTACAGTATGTTTGAAATTGTTACTGATCAGTACTGAAGGTGTTTTGCTGGTCTGTTCTTTCTCTTCGCTGCCATGGCCACTGCTGTCACTTGTGACACCACAGCAGTGCCACTGGGGATTGAGGGCAGTGGTGCAACTAGCTCCAGCTTGAATCAAAAACCCCGGGTGGGTTCCTGAAGCTGTGGAGCTCCTGGAACATCATAGCCTAACGTTGCCACTTGTGTGGCTGTTTCCTTCACGGTCACAGGTGTGTAAGATGAGCCGGGGACAGTGTTCCCCTGTTAGCCGCCCTTGTCGGCCACACGTTTCAGTTGCACAGCACTGGGTTAGCACTGGGTTGGCGCGGAATTCTCTTTTGAAGCTGTAAGTCTTGCAGTTATAAGGGTTTGGGACTCATCGTGTCACTGTTTTCCAGGAGTCTTGAACCAAGAGTTTCCTACTGGAACTGAATTCCCTGCTCCTCCCCGGCAGTGTCGGAGGGCAGAGGGGGTGCCAGCCTGGAGCTCCTTGCGGAAGCAGGACAGGGAGAGGTGAAGGGAGGAGCCCCGGGTGTGTGCCTCTGCGTGCCTCTGCTGCTTCTACCCCCGGGGCTCCCTGTGGGACCTAAACAGAAGATGAGATCGCCTTCACAGCTCTTTTCGTCCCCTTTCAGCAGGGTTTTTCTCCGCCTTTTGAATATAAAGCACAGCCTTTGTTGTTGAAGTGTGTTTTATTATTATACGTCCAAAATGCTGTAGCATTAATTTTTCATAATGCTTAGAAGTCCAGGGGCATTACATTGCTGTGGTGGGAGGGGATTACTTTTCTATTTTTATAGGCTAAGAGCATATGTGGGTTTTGAAAATGATTTTGAAGAAGGTGTTTAAAATATATTTATTTTAGCTTACAATTTGCCACGCTGCAGATGGGGTAGTTTTTATTACAAGTGCTATATTCATGATGACTTGGAATGACCCTGTCACTCGTGAAAACAAATCAGATTGTTGCTGTTAATGAGCTTTTCAATTTACTATTCAGTGGATCAGATAAGTGGATTTAAGAGGTAATGATCCTGCTTAGCACTAGGCTTGTCTGTCAGATCCTAGTGGTGTAGAAAATCCCCAGGGACAAAAGCGTTGACACAGTTCTTGATGGGATAATGGGAATCAAAGCTAATGGATGATAAAAGGAGTAGTAAGAGTTACAAGGATAATTGTGGATTAAAGCACTGTTCTTTGTCAACACTGACTGCTGTTTTAGTATTTTATTTGTTAAACTCTGATGTGGGGAGAGCCTAGTTTGACAGCAGAGCACAATGAGCCACATGGGTGGCTGCTGATGCCTCTGCATTCCTTGCTACCACATTTTTTCTTGTCATGATACCAAACACAAAAATTCCTAAACATTGTTAAAATTGCAGCTGCTGTAGCATTTCAACAGTGCGTTGTTTAGGGAGTGGATTTTTTTTTTTTTTTATTTAGAAGGTATTATTTTAAAATTTCAATATATTATGTTTGCTGTGCCTGATTACTGTAAGCAATAACTTTACATTTACAGTGTGAACCTAGTGTTTTGCAATATTTAAATACTGTACTATATAGTACTATTTTTTCATATTTTGATTGTCCTTTCAGTACCATTTTTGTCACAAAAAACTACATTCATATAATCATAAAAGGTTAAATTAGGTTACTAATTAAGTTACCCTTGATTTTGGTACAATTTTTAGTTAGAGCTATAAGTTTACATACTCATGCCTTTATTAAGCTGGAATTTAAAGTCTCTGGGATGTGAAGGTATAATCGCTGTTCCTGTTTTTATTGTTATTATTAACTGCCTCAGAGGCGGAGCGTCGGGGATTTGGTTTTCAAAGGCAGCGCCAGGGTTACAGCGCGGCCCCGGGGACGGCGGTGTCAGGAAGGGAGCTGGCAGTAGATGGCACCCGGCTCTCGCCGCTGGGAGCGGCGCCGGCCTGCGCTGGGACTCTCCGTGCGCACCTTCCTGCCGCTCGCCGTGCTCCCGGCAGAAGGCACGGTGCCAGCAGCCCGGGATGTCGCTGTCCCCAAGGGCTGGGACGGCTGCAGTGAGCTGCAGTGCTGGCCTTGCGTTTTACCCAGCAAAGCGCGGCTCCCGAGCGCGGGCAGGAGCGGGCGCGGGTTCGGACAGCGGCTTTGCGCTGTTGTCGCCTTTCTGTCTCTGAAGTTGATTTCACCCTACAAAATGGTTTTATCTGAACTAAATGTTCAGACGCTAAAACCACCAGAGAACTTTATGTGGATTACACAGTCAGGGCAAAATAGAGTTGCTGTGCCCTGTCCCGTTGCGGCTGAGGCGCCCACACGGGGCCCGGCGGGCCGGGAGCCGCACGCCCAGGTGGGTGTCCTGGGCTGGGAACAAGGGAACGTGTGCTCAGCTGCGGGCGGCCGGGCTGCCTCTGAGCCTTTGCTCCCCGCTGTGGAAAACAAAACAATGTCTGAAGAATACCAAATTTACCAAATTTTATGACCAGCAGTGCAGGAACTTGTAAGCTCAAGGACAGCATTGAATCACATCCCATTGAGGACAAACCAGCAAAAAGATGTTTTCTCCACTCCTTTGTAATTTTCTGTAATAAACCAGAGACTGTACTGTTCTGAGAACAACAAAGTGAGGTTAATGTAAAAATTCGCTCTCCTCTGTGGGAAGAAATGTTTGTAAGGGTGAGTAAAAGCCTCAGTCCCTGCACCACAGGACACCCTCAGAGAGTGGATAAGACATCTCATGCTTCAGTTTGTAGGGTCATGGATTGGATGGACAGGCACTTATGCCTGTGCTTTCCTCCTGCAAAATCAAATTGGGGAAGGTTTTAGACTAACTGAAAATGTTGAACGTAGTTAATATCTATAGTATGTTACTATTGAAATATTTCTTTCCAGGTGTATGTTTGGATGTCCGAAGTCTTGGGAATAACAAGTGACAATCCTGTTCTGGAAGCATTTATAACAAAAATGTAAGTTTATGCTTGGGTTCTATTGTGTATTTTGTTTGTTTTGTGTTTAATATGCTGTTAAATTTGCACTCTGCTAGGAAAAGGTTTTCTGTGAATTTGAATTATTTGATTAAGGGATAACCATTTTATGAAGGACCCATATCTTATTTTCTGAAGGTACTGCAAGCCTCCAAGTGAACAGCTGCAGCTCAGTATTTCCTCCAGAGTGCCTCTGTCTCCCCTCAGAATGGCTTGTGTCGGGTGGAGCTGAGATGTCCCAGGCTCTCCTTCAATGACAAACTGGCACAAACAGCCCCCAACCCTCCCTCTGCTTCCTGCACCCTTGAGTGTGGAATCGACTATAAAGCTTCATGGCAATTCAGAGTGGAGAACTGCCCAAACTAAACTAATCCTCCTTTGTTTTGGGAAGGTTTTCTTGGATTGAATTTTGTTTAAGGTCTGGCACATTTTGCTATCTTAAAAATACACATTCGCAGAGGAGGATTCTCAGGCCTCATACTGAAGGAGACAAGAGGCATTATCATCATCTGTCTTCACATCTCTGGCATTTGCAGAATAACATGGGTTTTGTCAGAGAAGTGCTGCAGTACTCTCTCTTAAGAATATTCCTAGACAATTACTCTGGAGAACATACTGTTTTTCATGCCTCTGCTGCAGCAGCTTTCCTTGGCTGCCAGCAAAATTACCAGGATTTTGGTTTTTATTACATATGGCCTTCATGATATTTTCTGGTTTTTCCTGACACAAAAATATTTTCATCTAAAATCCATTTTGTTCTTGAAGCAAAACAAAATGATCCCTCTGAAAAACTCTGAATAAACACTAAAAAATCTGGTAGTCCCCAGGAGGCAACGAGGTCCGTGTGTGCCTGGAGAAAGAGAAACAAGTTGTTTCACCTTTTAATTCTGCTTGAGGGAGATGCTGTGTCTGGTCATTTGCTTCCAGCCCTCTGAATCTGACTTACAGGGCCTTTGAGCACTTCCCGTAGACTTTGCCCTGCTGGACACAGCTCTCTGCTTATGTCACCAGGCTGGCCGTGACCTGCTGGGACAGTACTGAACAGAGCTTGTCTTTGCTGCCATGGCAGCCAGCCTTGAGAAATAGTAACAATTAAAACAAGGTCATTTTCTGATATGACTTAAATTTCTGTGGAATACAAGGCAAAAATGCTTTACATCCTCAAACCAGAAGCTGTTATATCTTGCCTTAGGATAACAACAGTACCTATACAGCCTTGATACTTATCTGGAGAAATTTTTGAAGACCGGCAAATGGAGGGTGATGGATAGAAAAATACTGATGGCGCTACTGTGGAGTTTCTGGAGGCAGCCCGTGCCATGGAGTGTGATGGCTGGGCTGTATTTGGTTGTTTCAAACTCAGGTGAACCTTGAACAGCTGAGGAAAAAGGAGGCAGAAGACTCTTCTTTGGATACCATATGCATCAGCTTGCTTCTCTTGCTACTCATTGCTACCAATGAGAGGAATTCTCTGTTATATTTGCCAGCTGAAGGAATAGCATCGTTTAACAAGTTGTATGAGCAGTCCTACATGTGTTTTGATTGGATAGGGTTGTTTTTTCACAACTAGTGTAAATTAAGTTTAAAAAATGTATTTTTCATGTTGAAGAGTTTGGTGTTAATGCATTTTAGTGTTACATGGAAGATTTTAGAAGAAGACAAGGTACATGAAAAGCAAAAACTCAGTGCTGCTTTTTAGATTGCACACTGTAGTTTTATTTTGTCTTTCCTCATGGCTTACTGTTGTAACTTACTTATGAGTTGTTAATTGATTAGATTGAAGATCATATTTAATGGAATGGATGCTATATCCTGACATGGACATTTCACTGAATGGCTGTAAGAAGTAGCTGTGAATCCTGGATAAACACAGCTGTGTTTGTGGCAATTAAAGTAAAGAGTCTTCTTCGCAGAGGTAGCATGCCAGGTGGAAATTCTAGGTGTGAAATCATAGCATATTGATCTGTATAAATCCAAACCCAACTGTCTGATGGGGCAATCCAGTCTGGCAGCATTCCTGGCGCTCTGTTACTGGGAATATCCTTAGCACTTTTGTAGCAGCAGCAGGCAGGATCCCTGACTGTGAGCCCATTCACCTGTTCCTCCTGTGCATGTAGTGAGTGTTTTAGCCACAGGTGTTTTAGAAAGCATCTCGTCCACTCTTCCATCTTACTCCACAGATCCAGTTTTTCTTAAAGTGGGTGCCCACCTGCCTTGATCCTTCCCTGCAGAGGTAAAGAAATGCTGACACTGGAGGAGTTTTAGTTCCATCTGCTCCCTGAGCCTGTCTTGGGCATTTGGCTGGAAGTGTCTCATCTTTGTTTTGGCTGCAATCACCTTTCCTTTTCTTCCCTTACGCTTTGTGAGCCTCTTCCGGGTTATTTTCCAATTATTATCAAAATCACATGAAAATGATTTATCATGAGGTGGATTTACAAAATATTTTCCCAAGTATTTAGTATTTTTGGCCATGATAAAATAAGTGAAACATGAATAAAAGGTGCATGTTCAAACATTGCTGTTGGATGTCACTGTGGTGAATGCACATACATGTCAATAGAGGGATTTTCCATGTTATAACTTTTCAGTGTGTATCTCTGAATATTTTTTGGAACACTCACCCTGAAATGGCTCATTGAATAATAGCAAACTAAAACTCTGTACTTTTACTCATGATAAAATGTACAGTTTTTAACTATTCACCTTTGTCCAGCTCTAATGAGAAGTATATATCCCATTGCTGTCTGAGCCACTGAGAGCTTTCAGGGTAAGGAATGATAATCTGTCAGACATAATTGAAACCTGACTGTACAGAGCTTTCTTGACAACAAATTGCTATCTGTTCTTTTACTGAAACTTCAGCACCACATGAGGAACACATTTTCAAAGTCTTTTCAGGGGTTTTGGAGGTCCATTTTTCTTGCACTGTAAAGTGAATTGGATAGCACAACCTTAAGAAACTTTGAAAGTTTTATTTAAAATGTAGGATTTTGTTTCCATCTTTATGATTTCTCTAATGCAACTGTTGTGGGCCTGAGAGATTTTTAGCCTGCTAGCAGTTGCTAACTTTTTCCCAAGGAAAAATTTCTCAAGAAAGCTTTTTCTCGAAACAATCTTGGTAAACAACTATCCTTTCTCAAAACAATGTTTGTCCAGCTGGTGTTTGCTGTTTCTGTAGTTTAACCAATGGTATTAGAAAGGTGTTGTTCCTATTCACTAATCATGTTAAGTCTGTATCAGAACACCTTATAAAAGGCTTTAGACAATAAAACCTTCTTTTTCTATGCCCTTTGTCTTCTGAAATATTTGGAGTCTTTTGTGTGCTACAGCGACACAACTGCATTTGTAATATCCTTAACTTGTGACCAAGACTGTTTGTAAATTTACATTCCCAATTCATGTAATTCTTAGATAAGCATAAAAGTTTTTCACTCTCTTCTTTTATTATTGAACAAGTAGACAAAACCCCAAAACCAGCACCTCACCCAAATTTGGTCCTTTATGGCAGTCATCACCCCTTCTAGCTGGTGGCAGCTTATCTCTTGCAACTGCTTCCTTGGCATATTCCCAGCTCCCCTGTGCATGGGAGGTCCAGCAACCCACGTGTGTGCAGGAATTCCTGTGTTCCTGGAATTCCTCTGCAGTGTGATGGTGAACCTGCCACTACCTTTGAGAAAAGGGATTCAGGGCCTCCTGGAAAGAGGATGACTCATCTGAAACTTCATGGTTGTTTCCTTTGACTCTCTCACTTCTAGTTCATCTTTTAAATCACTTGTGTGACAAAGACACAGGGACCCTGGCCTGCTTTAATTTAAGATTTAAGAGCTGTCTTGCCATGATTTCTCTGAGATCTGTAAATTTTTCTGCTCTTTCATTCCTTGCTTCTCTTCCTTACATACTGGAAAACTGCTTTTGTATTATGAGATTCCTCTCTAGATCTTTAGAAGTTTTCTCAGGTACTTATAAAGTTTTGTGAATGTTTCTTAAAATACTTTAATTTTATGTGTGTTTCATCTTGCCTTATACTGGCAAGGCAGAAACAGAACTGGGAATTACTGTGATTGCCTCTGTTCGCTCATGAGTACTTTCTGGTTTTTATATTATTGCTCCACCTTTCAGCATCCAAATCCAACCCTGAACCAAAAGAACAGATGTAGACAAAAGTACTCTGCATGTTGGATGAAGAGACTTCCTTAGACAGTTTCAATTTTCTCAAGATGTCACTGTGGCTTCTTGTTTTTCTTTACTGTCTAGTAACAGAAAAATAAAAATTTTGCTCTTTTGCAAAATAGCCGTTTTATTATTTTGACATTGGTGTCAAATCTGTGTAGTTCAAATTCCTTTCTATTGCTTTGTATGGTATATATTTGTTAAGGATTTAGTGCAACTATAAACATCTCCAGAACTCCCCATAGTAGGGAAACACTGTGAATTATGGATTAGTTAGAATGGGCTATTTCTTTAAGGCGATCTGAACCCATCTAGCTCTTCATAGAGATTTTCTAAAGTAAATCAATGTCTGTCCATACATTTAAATGAGGAATTGCTTTGGTAATTGCATTGTTATGTGCCTTTTCCAGAGCAAATAATACTAACCATTTAGATGCTTTAAACTGTGTTATTGAGTTTATAACTTTGTGGAAAAAAAGTTTATGTGTTGTATACTGTCCCTAGCCTGTGAATATGTAAAATCAACAATCAGTGCTGATTTTAAGACATTTAACATTTGTTCTTCAGTTTCTCTGTTCCCAAAACTGAAATCCTACTGTATCACAGTATAAATAGCTGGTACTGATGATATCTTTTCCATCACAGTCTGTCATCAATGGATGTGACAGCTGGAAGTGAGAATCATTATGTACATTCTACAGCCAGGGAAACTGAGCCAGACAAAGCTGGGCTGACTCATTTCACTGGCACTTTGGGGCATACCTGTCTCCCAGTGGGCACAACACCACAGCCTGGCAGAGTTCAAGGGGTGTTTGGACAATGCTCCCAGTCAGATAATGTGACTTCTGGATATGTTCTGTGCAGGGCTGAGAGTTGGACTCAGTGATCCTTGTGGTCCCTTCCAACTCAGCTGATTCTGTGATTCTGTGGGTTTGATGTCATGGTCAGGAATAGCTGCCAGGGCACCCAAGCCCGGAAACCACGAGGCCTTTTTGTTTGAACAGGCTGGTATCCAAATGCAGGGTGTCAGAGAATGGACCAGGCTCTGCTCACTGGTGCCAAAATGAGGACAAGAGGCAATAGGCACAAACAGATTCCCAGAAGTTCCACCTGCACAGGAGGCAGAAATTTGCTGTGCTTCCCCAGGCCCTGAGCAGATTGTGCAGAGAGGCTGTGGAGTGTCCCTCCCCAGGGATACTGCAGAGCTGTGTGCACACCCTGCACACCCTGAGCTCTGGGATGGCGCTGCTGGAGCAGGGAGGTGACACCAGGTGAGCCCTGTGGGCCCTTCAGCCTGACCCAGGCTGGGGTTCTGTAACCTCACTTGAAAAATTACATTCCTACACTTAACTGGTGTCAGTTTACCCCTTTCATCGGAAGGCCAATGCCACCTCTTCACCTCCTGTTGAGTGGAGCAGGTGAACACAGGAAGGACCACCCCAGGTCCCCTGGGGGTCTGCACTGACTCGCACAGCACCGCAGCTGTGCAGGTCCTGGCTCTGCCCCACCTCTCACCCTTCGCCTGCAGGAGCCAGTGGAGCTGCAGGGTTTCACCTAAAGGTTCTTAACGTGTCTTGTCATTGCCCGATTCAGAGTTTCTCAGTGTGTCACTGATAAAACAGCCATGACTCCTAATGTGGATTTTCATCTGGGTTCACATGTTTTTGTGAAATACTTATCCAGTCATGGATGCTAACTTGCTCTCTGTTGGAACCTTTTGTAGCTTATTCTAGTTAATATTCATTTACCATGAGTGGCAGAAGAATGTTTGTTCTTGGAATGTTCAGTTGTCAAGCAAGAAGTTAGAAAAAGACCAAGCCCCTAGTAGCAATGTTTAATATGACACAATATTTAAAGGTATATGACAGATAATAAACCACCAGAGCTCATAAAAGCAACTTTTCAGTAGTTTTCTAGAGGGAGTTGTTACACAAATAGAGGGGAAGGCACCTGGAATATGACAATTGGTATAATTTTATTTCTCTATAGAACTCTAATACTGTAAGAATAATTTTAATATATTTCCTTGGGTTGAAAGATGAGTGCAGCTTTTCACATTCCATAAGTGAATTTTGTTTAATGAAAACCATACAAGGTGTACTTCTATATGCTGACTTGAAATACCATTAAGTAGCTAACTTGATATTTTAAATATGCATGTGTTTATTTTCTCATGGCATCACAGAAATCAGACTGGAAAGGACTTGAAACATTGCTAAGGAATTCAACAAAACCAGAATGAAACACATTTATTTCATTTGCAAGATTTATGAAGGAACTAATGAGCTCTCTCCTCCTTTCTACTGGATACTTATTGCTTCTGTAGGATTCTGAACACTTTCAGAATCCCCATTAAATGTAGCACAGGGCCCCTGACTGCAAGTGCTTGCCTGGTTATTCCTGTGTTTGCTGACAGAATCACCTCACATTGCTGCTAAAGCCAGCAAGCATTCAGCATTTCCTGTTGTCTGCTGGAGGCTGAAAAGTCTGGAAAGCTTTCAGATTACTCATATTATATTTGCAATAAATGAGTTTCTGCTAATGAAATAGATGTAATAATATCAGGACCTAGGAAAGATGAAAAATTAGATATTTAATACCCTAAGTTGTCTTGAAGATTAGAATTGTGATGAAGCTGTGGGGTTTTTCTTTGCAGAAACTTGTCACCAGAGTGGTTTCGGACCCCTCTGCATGCTCAGGATGTCCAACAGCACTGTCCTCTTCTTTTAAATAAATAAACTTCTTTACCAGCAGTGTAAAGTGTTGAAAGACCAGCAGAAAGAGATATCAGCTGAAAAAGCAAATACCCTAAATGTCTTCCATTAGAATCATTCCAAGAGGAGCCCTGAGAATGGCGGCTCTGATGCTTGGAGGGGTAGGGTTGTGCCCAGGCAGCTTCAGTGCTGCTTCACTTCACCCTGAGCTTGTATTAGTTAAGTTTAAAATTGTGTTCCCTGGCAAACCATAAAAGATTTCAAAAGTATTAGACACCCACTTTTCTGCTGGAATTTAATATGCAACTTTTTATTGGAAAATAATCGTCCTTGTCTGGCGAAATCCACCATGCAATATTTCTGTTAGTAGGCATAATGCAATAAAGACAGGGAGAGCTATTTATCACTACAAATTTTGAGGATTTCAGGATTCTTTTTATTATTTTAATATATTTCTTTGGTATTAAATCAGAAAAATGATAAATTACACCTGTCGAGGCTGTTTTTCCTTTTTCTCAGAAAATGATGTACAACCTAATTTCACTGGTCATTTTGGCTTTTAAAGATATGTATTTTCTTCCTATTAAAAACTCTACCAATAGGGTTTTTTTTAAATAATAATGCTGAAGTACTTTTTATTTCAAACATATGAAGTAGTTTATAACTACTTCCTGGCATTGCAAACTTTGGCCTTTTCACATTATATTAGGGTTTTTTTTAAAGGCTTTAAGTATATCTTGCTTTGAAAGAAATAGTGTATTGTTAAGATGCTAGATGCTATTGATCAATTTTCAGTATTTGAAATAGATTAAATTGTGGCTTGCCTGAAAGGTTAAAATAATAATTTATTTCATTTCAGTACTTTCCTGTACACCAATTAGGTTTTACACAGTCTCAGAAATTAGTATTTTTTTTAATTTTTTTTTGTGAGTATTATGATCTTTTTCTAAAGGATAATGTAGAATTAAAAGCAAACCGTAATTTCAGCAACTGCACTACATAACAGGAAAAAAAAGAAGAAAAAACATAAGAAGGTATATCAACAAAGGCAACAAATGATTTGGGTTGGTATCAAGATTTCCATTACTTTCACAATTATTCCAGGTTTGCATATTTTGAAATATATTAGTCCAATTTGATTTCAAAGCTCAGTTATTTGAATTATAAATCATTATGTCCCTCCTAGCTGATCAGTTGTGAAATATCTTTGAATTCATTTGCATAATGGAATATGTTAGTCATTCCTTTATGTTTGTGAAGCCAAGAGCTCTCTCATACAAGTTTAGTTCTTTCTGATAATTAACTTTTTCACTCTATGTTGTTTTTTTTGTAGCAAAATAGCTGCAGTTTTATTATTTTGTATGGTAATTTGGGATAAAATAATTTTCGCCTTTCAAACATTCTCAGCCCTTGTCTTTTTTAGCCTCATGTTATTAAAGACTCTGCCCTGTATTTTGGGGAAACCAACTATGAAGCTTTGCAAAATAAAACCAAGTAATCCCATGTTGGATGTTACAGATTGACATAGAAACAACTCTTAAACGAAATTAGGAGATTTTCCAATAGCAGGAAGCTATAAAACCTATTTTTACAATGTTACCTCTTTCAAAAAGAGTTTAACCTACTTAAAATGAAAAGGAAAATTGTTTATTCTTATAAAAGTTATTGAACTCTTTGGTCAGTGATACGCAGGGATGGCAGAGTGAATTAAGCACTCAGAAAACCCCAGTGACAGCAGTGAGGGTGCTGGGTGTTTGTGGACTGTCTGGGAGTTCAGGGTGTTCTGGGACACAGTGCCAAACACCTTGCTAAAGTCAAAGTAATCAACCTCCACAGCTCTGTTTCAACTTCGGTGAAGTGTTTGACATGGCTTAGTACAGATGTGATGTATTTTTTCTCTTGTAACTGAAACAAGTGAGATAGAAGTTATTTGGTTCATGTGTCTCTTTTGTGACTAGAATATATGCCATGAAAAGCAATTGCTTTAATTAATAGCAGATGACGGTCTTTAATGCTCTAAGGTATATCTCTATTACATATATTTCTAGATTAAATTCAGAATGGGTTTGCCCAAAGTCCGTCAGACCCTTTGCTGCCAGCAGCAGCTTTGGAGTCCAGCACAAAGCCTTTCTTCCTCTCAGGTTTGATGCAGGTGAGGATGCAGCTCACAAATTTGGGCAGACTCTTCCGAAGGTTAAGAAAGTCCTTGAGCACAGACTGTAGTTTGAAGGCTCTGTAACTGAGCTGAGCAGTGAGCAGCAGTAAGTTATTGAAGCTATTTCCTTTGCTTTTAAAACATCTGGAAAGCCCTGTGTTAGAGCAAAGCAATCCAGGTTTCAAAGACGGATATTTGAGACTGAGGAAATGTCAGGGCTTGGATTGCCACTGCAACTGTGAATATTGACGTTGTTACAGAGGAGTTTTAATTGCAGGATCACAATTATTTCTCTCAGAGGATATTTGACTCTTCCAGTTCAGCAGATGTGTCATCCTAGCTTCAAGAAAAGCTGCTGCCTACTATTTTTTTTTTTTTTTTTTTTTTGTTCTGGGGTGTTGCCTGAATTTGTCAGATCCTGGTGACTGGTCTTCCTGGCTTTTATCTTTTTGTCCTTTTCTGTCATTCTTACTGTTGCACTGAATGATGTGGTGAATGTGGTCTTGGCAGTATCCCTAAAAGTAAGGGGCTGGTCTTAGTCCTGTGTTACAGATGGGTGTGTGAAGTGTGGAAACTGAACTGTAAAGCTCACACTAACTGTGCACAACCAGTTTAACATGCAAAAAACTCCTCCTAACTCCACTTGTCACTTAGTTTCCCAGAGTTTGCCTGTGAAGAGAGGAGAGAGAGAAGCCCCATAGCCAAGAGCCCTTTGAGGAATATGAATTAAATTTCTACTCTGAATTAGTCTCAAGGGGAATGAGCATGGGAGAAGCCTGCCACCCTCATTAGGGCCTAAAGATGAGTGAGGGCTCATCTCATGATCCTCATGCAGATTGCTATTTCTAAAGAGTTTTCTACAGTTACTTGTTCAAGATCACAACAGAACAAAATCAGTCCGGACTTCCAGGATACCTTTCAGCTGTTAATCTCTTTCCCTCCTCACAGCATCTTCTGTCTTCTAAACTCACATCTTCTGAAACAAGCGAGGCAGTGTCACACGAATAATCCCAACACAGCCCAGGTTCATTTCCAGGGCAGCTGCATTCTTTATCCCGAATAGGTGGAGGCAGGAAAAACAGTATATGAACATACAGAATTGCATTTAAATATCATAAACTACACTTGTGAAAAGAAATATTTTATTTATTGTAGTTTTAAATCTACCATTTTCTGACTGTTGAATCTTGATTTTCGTATGTGAATATTCTTGTAGGGCAGTGAACAAGTGCTGCAGGATAACAGGAGAAGTATCAAAAAGAGAAAGATGTGAAATGTGGACATGAGCCAGTCTTAGATACAAGCCATTTGGAATCAATGATTTGCAGTCTCTATAGCTCAGTAAAAATGTGTCCTAGCTCATGTTTTTGTATGCGTAGGTCCCCTGAAGTTCCCACAGTGTGAGATTTCTCTGTGAAAGCCTCAGAGCCCAACCCTTCAGAGCATATGCAAAGACGAGGCCTTTGCTGGTTTGTTCTGGTTTCTTTTCCTGTAGGTGAAGATGAGGATGAGTTTGAGAATTTCCTGCTCCCCCTTACAGTTTGGTTTAAGGTATGACTGAAAACAGTAAACAGTAGTTTTGAATAAGAAGAATCAAAGGCAGGTTTATTTCTATTATAGGGGAAGAAATGATGTGTGGGAAGAGCTGATGATGGGGCAAGCATTCAGCAGCAAGCTTGGCACTTCTGCTGCCAGTCTCCCTTAACACCTGTGTACCTGTATGTGGCTGTTTATACCTGAATACCTCTATTTAATTAGGTATTCGGACAGCAGAGGTACAAAGGCTGCAAATACTATCCTAGATTAACTTTGTACAAAGACTTTCAAAGGCATTGGCATTTCTCCAGTCTTTTGCAGATCAAGGGACCCCATTTAAGGCTCATTTATAATCAAAGAGACAGATTTTTCTTCAGTGATAGCTTATTTGTTCCATATTCCCTTTTTCCATGCAAGTATCCTGTTTGTATATTAACATATTTATTTGGGGGTATGAGGTGACATGTAATACACTTGATAAAACACTGCTGCTTTAAAGTATTTTTTTCCAAACAAGAATTTATTATATAAATCAAGACTTTATTAAATGGCTGGGCATATATGTATAAATTGGAATGGGTCTTGAAGTATTGCACCCTTAAACTGA